>NC_091378.1:12421287-12612288 GCF_038502225.1 Cherax quadricarinatus | reverse complement strand
TTGCATCTGATTAATTTCAGTGACTCTGTTTTGTACATACACAATTTTACTGTTTCCATTACGAATCCATTGTAAGGATACCTCATTATCAGACCAAATTACAGAGTCGCCAATATTTATCTCCTGCAACTTATTTCTTATATAATTAGCTAATTTGACACCTACATAAATGGCTGTTAATTCCAACTGAGGTAAGGTACATGATTTAATTGGAGACACTTTAGCCTTAGACATAACATGAGACATAACACTATTACATTGAAGATAAGCAACTGCTCCATATGCCAATTTTGAAGCATCACAAAAAATGTGGAGTACATTTTTCCCATTTGGATTGGCCACCTGGAGTGGGAACTCCAACATTGGAATTTTTTCATAATCACCAATTAATTCATCCCTCCTGTTAATGAATTCCTCAGGTAGAATATCATCCCAAGCACATTTAACTTTCCATGCTTCCTGAATTAATAATTTCCCTCTTATAGTAAGGGGTGATACTAAACCTAGTGGATCAAAACATTTGGAAACTTCAGCAAGCAAAACTCTTTTAGTTAATTTATTGGGCGTACTGTAATTATTAGGTTTTAACATTAACAAATCTCTCTCAGTATCCCAAGTTAATCCCAATACATTACCACATTTTGGCACTTTATCTCCAGGGTAATCTTTACTTATTTTGTCCTTTAATTTGGATGAATTACTATTCCATTCCCTCAGAGGCATATTTGCACTTTGCATTATTTTATTAGCCTCCCCATAAGTCATTAACAGTTCCTCTTTAGTTGACGTCACACCCAGGAAATTGTCCACATAAAATTGTTTGCTTATTACTTTGCTCAATGGACTTTCCATACGTTTAAGGTGTGCATTTATCGTCGCTTGAAGTAGGAACGGACTGGATGTAGCACCAAATAATACGCTCCTAAAGCGAAAGGTTTTCAGAAGGCTAAGTAGATCACTAGGATTCTCAGGCCATAAGAAGCGGGTACAATCCCGGTCAGCCTCTTGTAAACCCACTCTTAGGAATGCTTTACTTATGTCAGCCGTAAAGGCATAATTCTTCATCCTGAAATTTAATAAGATATCTCCTAATTTTTCTGTCAATGACGGACCTGTCATCAGTCATTTAAACTAGGTACATTTTTTGCTACTCCTGGCACTACAATTAAACACAATCCTCAAAGGAGTGGTCTTAGAATCCTTCACTCCGTGATGTGGCAAATAGTGAGCATAAATTTTGGCTTGCTCAGGAGGTACCTCTTCTATAAATTAATTAATTAGCTGCTCAGCAATTATATCATTATAGGCAGTTAACAATTCTGGTGTCTTACTCAGTTCGCGGAGCTGAGCCTTTAACTGTCCATATGCCATTCTATAATTAGTGGGCAATTCTGGATGGTTCAGTCTCCACGGAAGTCGCACCCAGTATTGTCCTGATTCAAATTTTGCATCTCTCAGGTACTGTTCCTGAGTAAAAGAATCGTCTGGACTTTCTTCATTTACATTTATTCCAATGCTGTCTAATTCCCACAATTTATGCACTGGCTCAACACCATCCTCTATGGAAGAATTATACTGGGGTACGATTTCATGAGTAAGACACACAGTTATGGTATTTGTAGTTTCCTCTAGTCATGAATTATTATTACGAGGAATCCTACCATACATGGCCTCCTGCAGTCTTCAAAAGGGTGACACCACATTTCTTTACCATACCCTTTACAAAGGAGGCATAATAGTCACTACCTATCAAAATATTTATTGGGCCTACAGAATCATCACTTACACCAGAAGGTGCTAAATTTACATTATGTGAAAGTCTTTCTGTAGCTTTACTAAGCCCTACTGTAGATATTTTGTCTGGAAGTCTATCTACAATTACTGCATTAACACGTTTTTTCTCATTGCCCAACCTGACAGTTACATAAACAGTGTCATACAATTGAGCTCTTTTATCCGAGAGAAAACCAGATAATTTTAGAGTGGTAGGATCGCCCATTCGTACTTTCATTCCATCAAGACATTTACGTTTAATGAAAGTACGTTGGGATCCTTGGTCTAATAATGCAGTTACATTTTTTGATTTATGCCTTTTATCAATTTTTACCTGTAACACAGTTAAGGCTACTTCAGCAAAACCATCATTATTAATATTAGCAGCAATTTTTACATTAGCCACTGTTGTGTCAGGATTGTCAACATTATCATTACCAACATTGTCATATAGACCTTTACACATGTCTATATGGTGTCTTCCTTTTTGACATTGATAACAGTTGTTTAATTTGGCATGACAATCCTTTACATTTTGATTACCCAAACACCTGATACATCTGTCAAGTTCCTCCAATCTTTCAACTTTATCATTCCATGAATTGTATGCATTGCAGTTCTTAGAAAAATGAGTACCCTTGCAGAAAAGACAATCTCTCTTTTCTCTGACTGGTTTCTTATTAACTGGGCTACTCTTAAGAGGGTACTTATTCTTCTTACCGTGTGGAGAATCATTATTTCTGATTCCTGCTACTTGATATGCACCTATGGAACTCCTTTTAGGAAATGAATTTTGATTATTAACATTGGGGTAATTTTTCCCTTTGTGAAACTTGACAAATACCTCAGAGTTATTATGTGTTGCATCTTTAAAATGAGTTGGTTGGCTGGTCTGCAACTGTACAATTAATTCTTGTAGACCTAGTCTTTTTTCCTCCAGACCAAAATAACCCTTGTGATATTTGTTCGAGAATCATTCAATTGTTTTATAGTTTAATTTATTCTGTACCATGGCACTCAATAACCAGTCTGATTCCTTCAGATTATATTTATTACTTAAAGTTTTGAGAGTGTTCTCCAGTTTAACTCTAAACTGCTGTAAACCTTTGTAAGTATGATCTGGAGATTTTAAACTAACAATGATATTCACTAGATCCAACCTACTTTATTACCATAAGTGACTTTCAACAAGTCAACTGCTTCCCTGTAAGGGTCATCTACATTGGGAAAGGCTTGTATGAGTAAGTGAGCATCTCCTCTTACCTGTCCTTTGAGGTAAAATAATTTAGTTACACAGGCTAGGTCACTCCTGTCATGCACAGCTGCTTTAAAAATTGACCAAAACTCCTCCCAGTTCTCTCCAGGATTAAAAACAGGTAAACATAATTCTGGGAGTTTTGGCAAAGACATCTTATTTGTTGGAGCAGACTGATTAACTGCCTGGTTTACACATTTTAATTCATTCAAAGCTTGACTTTTACAAGAATCTTTTCTTCTAATTCATAATACTGATTAATCATAAGATCACTTCAGTCTCATCTACACAGTTTACTAACAAATCTCCTTCATATTTGTTATAATATAATTTGTATGAATCATATCTATTACCTAAAGCATCTAAATACAATTTTAAATCATCAGTATTCACAGTTTCTTGATTCATTAATTCCAAACATTTATTATATGCCTTGGTTACATGATCCTTTGTAGCTTGCAATGACGCTTTCTTTGCTCTATATTCCGTATGTTTGTCTTCTATATTAATTTCTTCATTTTCAGCCATGATGCAATGCATTAAATTCAACTTAATAACACTGATTATGTACTAAATTATGCACTTTATAAAGGTAAATAGTACAACTTACCTTTGAATAAATCCTAGCTATTTGAGCTTAGCAATTACATGTAAGAAAATAATATAAACTTCAAATGTATATTAATACAAACCTTTAGCCAGACTTGGCTTGTCAAAATTAATATTATACAAATTAACATAAATCCTTGCCAGAATTTGGCTTTGCAAAATTAATATTATACACATTAATATAATTAGCTACACTTGGCTTATCAATTACACATACACTGATATAAATGTTGGCCAGAATTGTCTTATCAAATTAATATTGTACAAATATAAATCCTTGCCAGAATTTGTCATAGCAAACTTAATATTATACACAATATAGTCTTTAGCCACACTTGTCTTATCAATTAATATTGTAATAATTATAATCCACTACACATTAAGTAAATTTGTGAATTTAACATCCACCTCCTTCTGTCATTTCACATATAATTATTAAGTAATTAACTAATTAATGACTTCACTAATTACCTCCGGTTCAAGAAGGGCCAACGGGCTAATTAAATTTGGAAAATTGCATTCACTTGGATGAATCTCATTACATACATACAAGTAAATGTTAACAAAGGTAATTATTATTTATCAGTTAGACAAGTAGGAATTTGGGACACCTAGGTCGCAAAAATTGTCCCCCTTCGATACCTACCACTGTCATATCAACAAGTTGCTCTGGACCTATTAATTAAATGAAATATACATCACCAGGAATGCTGGTAAATATATAAATTTGTGGACTGTATATTAAAATTAAAAAAAGGATTATATATATACACATACACATAACAGAAGGAGAATATCTTAATATCACTCACCAGTTTGACTGGAGATTAATCTGTCATGTACAGGACCCCCCTTTTTGCCTACATTTATGAAAAATTTACTGGCCAGAATTTAAACATAAATTAGACAGCTTATCTGAGGTTCCTGGAGTTGTCCTGTTGCCTGATAGCTGAAGTTATGCAGGACTGCACATCCAACAATTTCGTGTCCTATTTGAGAGGTGTCAGCCCAATTTTAACCTCTAGAGCACGAAAAATTCTTCCCATTACTAACCTCTGTTACTCTCAATTCAAACTGCAATGGTGACTGTCCTTCTACGCAGGCGCAGCTTCCCATTTTCGATAACATAAATTTTATTAAATACAGTATGGCCATCTATTTACATATAACTTCTGTATTTCTGGAAAATATACACAGTATTTTCCACAGTATCGTTAATTATGGTTAATTACGCATTCTGGCTACTAATGTTTATCAATAATAGCTCCTGAGTCAGGTTTATTTCCTCATACTTTTAGTATTTTATTAAAACCACATGAAGACTGTCTTTAATTTCACCTATTTTGTAATACGGTCTTTATCCTTATTCCATCTTCCATGTTACTCCTCCTCTTCTTCAGTTAGTCGAGGTCTTCTTATACATAGCTTTTGGTACTTATCCTGCTCAGCATTTTTGCCTCTTTCATTTGGCAAGTCACTTTCATTTCTTCTTTCAACAAACTGGCCGTATCCCACCGAGGTAGGGTGACCCAAAAAGAAAAACAAAACTCTCTCTTTTAGTAATGTATACAGGAGAAGGGGTTACTAGCCCCTTGCTCCTGGCATTTTAGTCGCCTCACACGCATGACTTACGAAGGAAAAATTCTTTTCCACTTCCCCATGGAGTCATTTTTGTGACATCTTTGTTTATGGCACCAAGATCGTCACTTTTTTCCATGACAGTATTTTATTTGGTTCCATTGTTCACATGTTTAGTTCAAACAGGAATTTTCTCATTCATTATAATAGTTTCCCTTCAAGCCTCTATCGTTTTCTTTTTCTCACTAAGTATTATTGAGAAACTTTATTGAAAGATTTCTTGATATCTATTATTATAATCATTATTATAATCATAGGGAGCGCTATACCCGTAGGATTATACTGCGTATGGGGGGGATGGAAGGTATTCAGTCTCAATTCAGGAAACCGGAGCACAGATCCAATTCCCTAGGTCAAGAGCCCCTCACCAGCATCAAGGAACCTCCCTTGACGGGGGTCTTGATATCTTGATATCATGAGTGTCACTGTTCAGTGAGACTCACAGGCAGACTGATAATTAACATATATAACACATAAGACTATACTGATTAAATACCGTACAGTCTCTAGTGGAGATATATTTGCTCAATCACTTTGCATTTTGTGGCTTGATTTTAGGGAGTAATTTTAAGAGGTTATTGTACAAATTTTGGCTGGCCAGTTAGGTATGTTGTAATTGGATAGGTTATGAGTGATCCAGCTACATCAAGTGACCACCAGAGAACATCTGGTAAGTGGTGGGATTATGTACAAATGTTTTTCCCTGATGGATGTATCCATGTGTATCCTACCCCACCCCCCTTCATTCAGCTAAACTAATATAATCTATACAGTCCACAATTAATTAGTAGCGCCGTGCTTGAGGGTGCTACCCAATTTATACTGGTCTCGGATAGATGTGGATAAGATTGTGAGGGTCGAGGGGTTAGTTAGTTAGTTAAAGATTAGCCGGTATTCTCCCGGCCCGGGCCTTGTCCAAGTGGTGGCCCGGCCTTGGCTCCCTCTTTAGGGAGTGTCTGAGACCTAAGTCTCCCATGGGAGGAGGCACAAGTACCTCCTCATCTTTGGGACCAACTGTCCCCAGGCCTAGCCACAAGCTAGGCCTCTCTGGTCTGTCATCCCCGCCCCAAGGGGGCAAATGGGAATGACAGTCTTATGAGCTAAAGCTCGGGCTCAGGCACCTACCCTACCCTAGAAGGGTTAGGCATGGTGTCGATGGGTCGAGGGGTCACCTGTAGTGACCAGAGGTGGTTTAAGTTTTCTCACATGTCTACACGGGGTGACTACGATAAACAATATGGTTGTCTCCCAATGAGATTACTTGTATGTATATAATGTTGAGGTACATACAGATAAGCACCCTATAAAATTTTCCATAACTATACTGATTAAATACCGTACAGTCTCTAGTGGAGATATATTTGCTCAATCACTTTGCATTTTGTGGCTTGATTTTAGGGAGTAATTTTAAGAGGTTATTGTACAAATTTTGGCAAACCATCTTAATTATGAGCTTGAATTAATATTATTTAAATATCTTAACTAAAAGGAATTAAAATCTAACATGCTGTAGCCTTTCAGTCGAATTTTACACTTTCTTTATAATTAAATAAATAAATTATAAAAAAACAAAAAACACAGGACATTACAAAAATAAAAAAAAGTATATAACTTATTCCATCTTAAGTAGACTTTCGAATACAAGGGAAATTATTAGAAAATTAAGAGCTGCTGGTAAATATACGAGGTCAAACATTTGAAATTTACACAAACCAAAACGCAAAATTATATATGACATCACCTTTCAAGATTGGACAGACAGTTACAATGTAATCAATACATGATGCAGTACTGAGACGACATGATTTTATTTAAAAAACTGTAATGCCAGCGATTTGTTTTAATAAAATCTAAATGTCATACCAAAATCAAATATCATAGTTGTGGAAAACTGCATTTACTTGGAATTATAGTTATATACACAAGAGTAAATGAACAATGATAACTATTATTTATCAGTTAGACAATTAGGAATTTGGGACACTTAGGTCGCAAAAAATGTCCCCCTTCGATACCTACCACTGTCATATCCACAAGTTGCTCTGGACCTATTAATTAAATGAAATATACATACACCAGGAATGCTGGTAAATATATAAATTTGTGGACTGTATATTAAAAATAAATGGTTATATATATACACAATTACATAACAGAAGGAAAATATATCTTAATATCACTCACCAATTTGACTGGAGATTAATGAATGTCATACTCAGAAAACCTCACTAAATCTATGAAAATAATGCTGGCCAGAATTACACACAAATCTAGAGAGCTTATCTGAGGTTCCTGGAGCTGTCTTGTCCAGTCGTCTGATATCTCAAGTTATGCAGGAATGCACATCCAACAATTTCGCCTCCTATTTGAGAGGTGTCAACACAATTTTAACCTCTAGAGCACGAAAAATTCTTCCCATTAAACCAACGTTTGTACAAAATTCAAAACCAAGATGGTGAGTCTCGTCTGCGCAGACGCAGGCTTTCCGTTTTCTATGACATAAATATTATTAAATACAGTATGGCCATCTATTTACATATAAATACTGAATTTCTGGAAAATATATACAGTATTTTCCACAATAGTATTCACGAGACATTGTAACTCATTACAGTCCCATCCTATTTTTAGTTAAGATACACCAGAAACAAAAATCTGAAGCATATAATCAGAGACATTCTCAACTACTTCAGGTATAACTTTTCAAGGGATTAATAAATATAACACATATATATCCACCGGTAATAATGTTGTATATAATATCAACAATCTGTAAATAAAGACACATGACATTTTATTTTGGAAACGTTTCTTTTCACTTCAGACATGCATGTCCTAAATGTTTGTTCATAAGTCATTGACCACATAAATATCTAATAATTAATTTCTTCACTTTTTCTTTATATTGACTGATAATGTAATTAAGATTATGTAATCAAGATTAATAGTTCAGAAGTTTGTCCTGCCACAAATGTGAATTTATAATGGTTCAGGGTGGACTGAAACGTCGGTTGAAGTTCCTTCTGCTAAACATGAGAAATTTATGAATTGTTTTAGCTAGGTTACTCTGGCTTTTATTATTCATAA
The DNA here is from genome assembly GCF_038502225.1 of Cherax quadricarinatus. Classification (NCBI taxonomy): domain Eukaryota; kingdom Metazoa; phylum Arthropoda; class Malacostraca; order Decapoda; family Parastacidae; genus Cherax; species Cherax quadricarinatus. Next base: position 12,603,926 of record NC_091378.1, on the reverse strand, counting down.
ATAATAAGGGTGAGTTCCAGCTCCGGGGCCTCTGAGAATTTTGAGAAAATTTCACTATTGTTCGTAAAGTTTGTCTCAATTTTTCACTGCGTTTTCAAGGCTAAGTTCTAGCTTCAGGAGTTCTTGTTACTCCTAAACGTCTTTGAGACCTTTTACAACGTCTTGGGGACCCTTTACAACGTCTTGGGGACCTTTACAACGTCTTGGGGACCCTTTACAACGTCTTGGGGACCCTTTACAACGTCTTGGGGACCCTTTACAACGTCTTCACAATTTTCTGATGAACTTATCCCAAATGTTCATAGTTCAGCATTTTGGTTGGGCCCCCGAAAAAGCACTTGAGTTATTTCATATTTTTTCCATTTGACTGATCACAAATTGCTATGGTGTTTAACAGACGAGGGTTCCAGCCTTTGGGCGTGAGAGGTTGGCCTACAACCCTTCAATGCTTCATCCTACTGATCTCAAATTTTTGTAGTGAAACAAGAGTGAATTCCTGCTCCTTGATTTCATGAATATATGTATCTATAGCTCCTGGACCTCTTGAAAGCAATGAGCTACAGTTTCTAGGCTTCATGAGTCACGAAATCGTAATGACACGATTGAAAATAAACCACGGTATGGGCAGGGACTAAGCTTGCTGGCCCAGTGGCAAACGAGTTGGTCTGAAGTTTAACGACTCCCTCGCCGCGAATTCAACATTACCCGTAGCGTTTCCTAGGCTTCTTAAGTATTGTGCTAAAGCATCTGGGCTCATCTACTTCTTGCAGGTTACAGGGAACAACAACTAAGCCTCTTGCACGCCCTGAGAGGCAGGTAGATGGGATCATACACCATGAATATAACATGAACGAGAATCAAAAAGTGTTACTTCCACTAACTCCAGCAAAACCCCATTAATATGTTGCTTGAGTAATTAAGTGGCTAATTAGAATGATTTTGGGCAAATACTTCGTTAATTGTGGCCTAATATGCGAGAAATAGATATTATCTACGTACCCAAAAAGGACCCCAATGGAAATAAGTCACTGTCTGACTTTTTTGGGTTATCCCAGGTTCTCTACACATATGCTGCTATGTATGATAATCTATGTAACTGTATTTGTGTATATCTGAATAAACTTGCTTACTTACTTATTTACTTACAAATTCATCGGTATATATCACTGAACTTACTAATTTTTGAAAAGAGAACATGAGGAAGGGTACGAATATTTCTAATTACATAGAAAGTAAACAAGGTTCAAACACTTACTTATTCTGCCTTGTTAGTAGCAAAAACAAACAAAAAAAAATAGAGAAACAAATGAAGAGCGTGGGAGCAACAATGAACCTCTGAGTGATACTGTCCAGTTATCAGCAAATCACAAGGTCGACAGTAACGGTCTTCCCCATGAAATTATCTCTAGTTCCTGCATGGTACAGCTGGACAACACGTTGCCTTCCATTCTTTCCAAGACCGGGTTAAGGTGTCTCATATGACAACAGATAGATGGACAGAGAATTTGTCGTTAATTTAAGAGTCAGCAAAATTCAATAACAACAATATCAGCGACTACGAAACATCAACAGCAACAATAACAATAAAGAACATAAACAACAACAATAACAATAAAGAACATCAACAATAATTGATAAGAGCAACGTCAACATCAACAACAATTACGACAGTCCCCAAAACAGCAACAATATCTACATAAAAAATGAGATAATTACTTCCATGGCTACTACCACCACTACTACTACTGCTAGTTATTATTATAATCATGGAGGAGCGCTAAACCCGTAGGATTATACAACGCATGAGGGGGGATGGAAGGTATTCAGATTCGTTTCAGGGAACTGGAGCACAGATCCAATTCCAGCATCAAGGAACGTCCCTTGAGGGGTACTACTGCTGGTGACCACTAACATTACCACAAGCATCACTCCTGACCATTTATACCTAGGAAGGCTGATTACGATGGGTGACGCATATTATTATCACTGATTACAATTAATTTTTATATGAACATGAACTCATCTCATTATATAATAATGCTACTACTGTTTTAACTACTACTACTACTACTACTACCATTGCATGTGCTACTACTACTTCAGCTTCTACTGTATAAAGAGATGTAAGATGTAGTTAGTTTTTATACTGAGGCTGTGAAGAGTAGACTACGTATTAAATTTGTCACAGATTCCCATAAGAATATGCCAGTAATTGGAAGGGCGATAATTTCATCACTCGTGGCCAGTTTGGCTGAGATAAAAAAGAAAATTATTAATATGCTCCCTAAGAGTTTAGAAAACAAGAAGAGTCGGACACAGTTAGCCAAATTAGAATAAAAGTATCTAACCTAACCCACGTTAGGTTAGATACGAAGCAACACCTGTAAATATGATCACAGACATTAGCTAAGTGTTCAGTGGATATTTAGGTGAGGAAGTTATCTCCACATTTTCTAGCTCTTACGCTGAAATGATACGAGCAGACCCTGAGATGGATATTAGTGGACAGTATTGTTCCTCTACAGTAGCACGTCAGCTAGTTTTGCGACGACCATAACATCGGGAGTAATATCCAAAGATCTGAGGACGAAAACTGGGTGACAGAAGCAGGAGAAGTGAGTACATCAATCACCAAGTATGGTAAATTTACCTGATATTAAGATATTTGATGGTGCGATGCCAAGGTTTGTGAGAAATGCAGATAACATTAACAATGATGGAAGAAAGTGGAAATTGGTTGAAAGTAAAAGAAAAGATAGTGTGAATGTAAGTAGTAAATGAAACAGATAGTGTTGGTAGTAACAGACTAGTGGGAGCCAGAATCTAGGCAGACACACTCATAGCAGAAGGGAAGCCGGTGTTATTGTAGACAGACTTGAAGTTGTTAGTGAAGATATTAAATCCTATACGGAAAACGCATGCACTATTAATGTAGTTGAGATAGGAAAACTATTTATTTTATCACAAAAAAATAAATGTTTTTAAAGTAACTGTTACTGTAAGAAACAGACCTAAGATTTTTAATTACGAACTACTTCCGCGTATCATAGGAGATAAATACAATAATGAAACCCTATAAGGAGTAATCTGTATTTGCTAATTTTCATCTTTTTCTAAGTGAACTAAAATGGATATTACATTTAGTTATTATAATTGGCTTTCATTAAGAAAAATATATAGGTATTATTGGTACTTTAACCGAAAGTAAATATATTATTTTCTGGCCGAGAACATTCAAGTATTTTTGTCAGATGAGAAATTGCACATTAATTTTATCCATGAGACTTAAGAATCTTTTGGAGTAGTTGCGACATATTGTGATATAGAGACGGTTATAATGAATATCAGGGTGACATAGTTTGTTTAGGAGAGAGAATAGTTAGTTTAGTAGTAGGAATCCATTATTTTTAATGTCCAGATATTAGGTTATTTTTTTATTTTATAATTGACTACAGGTAATTGCAGGTTCGGTTAGGTAAGATTCGTCAGGAAGCAGTACAAGTTTTCCCTGACGTGGGTCATAGTAATATAATCATCCGCCATTAGAGCTGCAATTTTAGGATTATTCTGACAAATATCGTAATCAGGAGTGTCGCCTTTGAAAACACTACTTCGAATTATTATATTGAAGCATTCCTGATATTACAATGTCTTATATAATCCTATATGTTTGATGCTACTGATTTTCTGGGTGAGTTGTAGAACCTTTCGTTTATGGGTCTGATGTCATTTGGATAATTTCTGCCAGAGGAATAATTTCAAATGTTTGGATTTTAATTTGATAAACTCTGATTCTTTTACATTTGTTACTCTAATAATTTTTTCATTAAATGACTTGACTACTTGACAGGTAGAAATATAATTGATTTTTATATTGATGATATGTCTGTATTATAGATTTTATTGGCTTAGATTAACTACCTACGATAGGGAATATAACTATTGATATAAATGTTTCTGAAAGAAGGGAAGTTTACAATGATATAACTGCTAGAAACAGCTTAATATTCAGGGTCTGAGACAGAAAAGTGTACTACTAAGAAACTCGGCAAGATTTTACCCTGAGAAGAAGTTTAATGTTGTACACAGTGATGTCTCTCTCTTGATTATCTCTCAAAGATAATGATAATTTTACTGATAATGATAATTTTACTGATAATGATAATTTTACTGATAATGATAATTTTACTGATGATAATTTTACTGATAATGATAATTTTTCTGATAATGATAATTTTACTGATAATTTTTCTGATAATGATAATTTTACTGATAATGATAATTTTACTGATAATGATAATTTTACTGATAATGATAATTTTACTGATAATGATAATTTTACTGATAATTTTACTGATAATGATAATTTTACTGATAATTTTTCTGATAATGATAATTTTACTGATAATGATAATTTTACTGATAATGATAATTTTACTGATAATGATAATTTTACTGATGATAATTTTACTGATAATGATAATTTTACTGATAATGATAATTTTACTGATAATGATAATTTTACTGATGATAATTTTACTGATAATGATAATTTTACTGATAATGATAATTTTACTGATGATAATTTTACTGATAATAATTTTTCTGATAATGATAATTTTACTGATAATTTTTCTGATAATGATAATTTTACTGATAATGATAATTTTACTGATGATAATTTTACTGATAATGATAATTTTACTGATAATGATAATTTTACTGATGATAATTTTACTGATAATGATAATTTTACTGATAATGATAATTTTACTGATGACAATTTTACTGATAATGATAATTTTACTGCTTCTGTTTCATGTTTCTCTTATTTTAATAAAGTTATCAGAAGAGAAATAAGCTCAAAGTAACTCCAGATTAGTGTAGAAATACTAAATATATGTATGATTAAAATAGGAAAATATATAAGAATAGATATTTTTCAGCTATTAGAGATATGACAAAGTAGAATTTCTTTTTAAAGTCTTTCTGGCTTAATCTGGAAAAAGTGAAATCTAAAGATCATTATTTTTGAAGAAAATATAGAAATAAAGTTATGAAATCTTTCCGGAAAAAGATACTGCAAGAAAGGAATAAAATCAAGAAATGAAGTGTTGTGAGGTAAGACACATATGCAACAGTTAGGTATCTTTATTATGAAACGTTTCGCCTACACAGTAGGCTTCTTCAGTCAAGTACAGAAAAGTTGATAGAAGCAGAAGATACTTGAAGACGATGTAATCAGTCCACCCTTTAAGGGTGATGGACTGATTACATCGTCTTCAAGTATCTTCTGCTTCTATCAACTTTTCTGTACTCGACTGAAGAAGCCTACTGTGTAGGCGAAACGTTTCATAATAAAGATACCTAACTGTTGCATATGTGTCTTATCTAACAACCTGTCGGTATTTTATACCATTTTAATGTTCAAATGAAGTGTTACTGATGACGAGAACAATTTTGAGGAGCTCTTACAAATTTGTAGTGGTCATTTTTTTGTATACATACTGAAAGTGATGTGCTAGAATGTGATTTTTTGGGGGGTATTCAACAATTTTTTACTGACAAACCTAAATGTCATTCTGTATTATCAGCAGATTGACTACAGCAATATATTAACAAACTTAATGTTGGAAATGGTCATGATGAGATTCACTCAAAGTATCAACAATATTTGTCTTATGATTAGGTGTTATATTACATATGTTTATGTATCCTTTTCACAATCAGTGTTACACTCCTAACAATTTACTCGAGGAGTGACATACATCCTGTACTTAGATACACAAAAGGTAACGGTAATGAGTCGCCTAATTATTGACCTGTTATGAAATTAACTTGCTAATTGGAACTATTTGAAACTCTTTTGGTGGATAATATAGAATGAATTATGCATTATGGTTTTAACCACTTTAGGTTAAGGGATTATCAACTATTGACTGTATTATGACGAAAGAAACTTTCAAGTTACATATTAAGAAGGAAGAGAATATACTGCTTCCATGGACTTATTAAGGGCGTTTGACAAGGTGGACCACTTTCTTAGTCTTTTGAAAATCGATTAAAGGAGGGGTGGGGGGAGGTCAAAACTGGAAAAATCCTTGAACTAAAATTGCAAGAATATAAATATAGCATTTGAACCGGACAAGAGTCAAATGCTCTGTTTATTCATGCGAGAGATTTAGATTTTTCTAGTTAATTGTACACCCCATATCCATCCTGTGGTTGGTAGCGCAAGAGCATATAGATGCACAAAAGGCCTAGGAGCTAGGCCCTAAAAGGCTTACAGGTGTACATTTGGATTTATATCTACAGTTCACTTATCTGTTAAAAGCAAATTTAGGAAATTTGCTTAGTATAACTGGTATTTTATTTTCATTAATAAGATATCTTGACATATCACATAGGTCTATCTCTGTATTCCTCAATAAGTGGACAATTAAGCACATAGTGTGCAAGACAGTGACCATATGCCTGATCTCCTAATTTGCATTTAGACTGATCATCATGTGTGTGTCTCCCAAACTGCCAGAAGTTCTTGTAACCAAGCCTAAACCTGACCACTACAACATCAGTCAGTCTGTTCACATTGCACGTTGCTCCATAAACATACTTATCTATTTTCATGTTATCACAGCGGGTTATAGATTACTCAGACTTCTAACTGCATTCCTATAACATTCATTTTCGTTATTTACTTCTCTCCTAATATTATTCCTAATGCTAGACACAGATATACCAAAGTTATATTCTACATTCTCCTTCTGGGTACTCTTCTTGGCTAACATATCAACTTGATCATAAAGGAGTAATCCAATGTGTGATGGGATCCATAGCAATTGTACATTAATTCCTTTTTCCCGGATTTTTTATTATACCTGGCTTCTCCAATGAGCATGTTGTTGGAGTTATTATATGAGTCAAGAGCCTTCAGTGATGACATAGAATCAGTAATGATGACAGAGTCAAGCTCAGTGTCATAAGTTAGCTTTAGCGCCATTAGGATTGCAAACAATTCAGTTTGTAGCGTAGACGCCCAGTTGTTAATTCTTATGTCTAGTTCAACAAGTTTATTATCGTTCTTAACTAAGGAGGTGACAACAAGAGCAGCTGCAGCCCTGCCAGAAGACTCCTGTTTAGATCCATCAGTGTATATAACTTGTGATAACTTATTACTACCAGCTAGGTGAGAAATTTCTTCTTGAGCAGTTGCTCTAACAAGAGATTTAAGGAAGGGATTACTAGCAATGAGCTTCTTGGGAGGGACTTGTAGGTATGTGATATTAAATGAACACATCTTCCATGGAGGGGTGAAATGCTTTTGTTGTCTACAGTGATACAGTTCATACAGGTTATAAAACTTTATGTAAATGCACGTTTTCACACTCCATTTAGATCTGTGTGTATTTACCTCTAGATACTTGGTAAGATTCATTGTGACAGTGTCTTGTTCATTTCTTAATATTCTAATACCGAGTACAGTGTTAATCTCAAAAATCCTATCACTGATAAACCATACCCCCGGCCGGGATTGAACCCGCGGTCATAGAGTGTCATTACGATTTCTTGAGTCCTATCACTGATACTAGAAATACCAAGCTCCTTCCTCATGTTAAGGACTTTTGTAGATCTGGGACAGCCAAGAATAATTCTGAGAGCTTCATTTTGCATTAACTCCAAGGGTCGGAGGGAACTTTCTCTAGCTAATATCAACATGGGAGCAGCATAATCAATTAAGGACCTAACAGGCTATGCACATCATTCTCACGATTCTCACATTAGCACCATAGTTGGGGTTGTAGCCAGCAACATTAGCACCATAGTTGGGGTTGTAGCCAACAACATTAGCACCATAGTTGGGGTTGTAGCCAGCAACATTAGCACCATAGTTGGGGTTGTAGCCAGCAACAGCTTTGAGAGCATTTAGCATAGCTTTGCATTTATTATTTAGTTGTGGTATAGTGGATTTGTTAAGCTATGTGTGACATGATCCACATAATTTTCATAACTCGTATCTTGACCTTCCCACCCACATCATACTAGGTCAGGTGTAAGGAAGTATGTGAGATTATATCTCAATCTTATAAGCCTTCTGCGAATTCTATTATTTTTACATTTCCTTGATGTGAGACATTACAGAAATGCTTGGAAGTTTACTATTTTTTCTATCGAGGCAGAAAGAAAAAAATCTTTCTTTCTACATTAAGTAACTTATAGAGAGTGGTTACTTGGCTCTTCGGGCATATTAGTTGCTTCTTACAACATGCGTGGCTCACGGAGGAAGGATTTTTTCCACGAACCACGAACGAGTGGTATTGATCAATAACACTGCACTAGCCAAGGATTCGAACCCATGTGGTACTGGCCCGCCATTGTGAGCCAGAACCACATGACGCCTTAACCCACAAGGCCACCCAATCCTAAAGAACCAAGCACACAGCAGTGCTAAGTGTTCTACCTTGGTCCGAGGACATACGGAGGTGTAGAAAGTTGAAAGTGAACATAGAAAAGAGTAAGGCGATGCGGGTATCAAATGATTTAGATAAAGAAAAATTGGATATCAAATTGGAGAGGAGTAGTATGGAAGAAGCGAATGTTTTCAGATATTTGGGAGTTGAGGTGTCAACGGATGGATATATGAAGGATGAAGTTAACCATAGAATTGATGAAGGAAAAAAGGTGAGCGGAGCATTGAGGTATATGTGAAGACAAAAAAAAAAACATTATCTCTGGAGGCAAAGAAGGGAATGTATGAAAGTATAGTAGTACCAACACTCTTATATGGGTGTGAAGCTTGGGTTGTGAATGCAGCAGCGAGGAGGCGGTTGGAGGCAGTGGAGATGTCCTGTCTAAGGGCAATGTGTGGTGTAAATATTATGCAGAAAAGTCGAAGTGTGGAAATTAGGAGAAGGTGTGAAGTTAATAAAAGTATTAGTCAGATGGCTGAAGAGGGGTTGTTGAGGTGGTTTGGTTATTTAGAGAGAATGGATCAAAGTAGAATGATATGGAGAGTGTATAAATCTGTAGGGGAAGGAAGGCGGGGTAGGGGTCGTCCTCGAAAAGGTTGGAGGGGGGTAAAGGAGGTTTTGTGGGCGAGGGGCTTGGACTTCCAGCAAGCATGCATGAGCGTGTTAGATAGAAGTGAATGGAGACGAATGGTATTTGGGACCTGACGAGCTGTTGGAGTGTGAGCAGGGTAATAATTAGTGAAGGGATTCAGGGAAACCGGTTATTTTTATATAGCCTTACTCGAGTCCTGGAAATGGGAAGTACAATGCCTGCACTTTAAAGGAGGGGTTTGGGATATTGGCAGTCTGGAGGGATATGTTGTGTATCTTTATACGTATATGCTTCTGAACTGGTGTGTTCTGGGCACCTCTGCAAAAACAGTGATTATGTGTGAGTGTGGTGAAAGTGTTGAATGATGACGAAAGTATTTTATTTTTTGAGGGTTTTCTTCCATTTTGGGTCACCCTGCCTCGGTGGGAGACTGCCAACTTGTTAAATTATATATATATATATATATATATATATATATATATATATATATATATATATATATATATATAATGTAGGTAGGTTGGTAGACAGCAACCCCCCAGGGAGGTACTACCGTCCTGCCAAGCGAGTGTAAAACGAAAGCCTGTAATTGTTTTACATGATGGTAGGATTGCTGGTGTCTTTTGTCTGTCTCATAAATATGCAAGATTACAGGTACGTCTTGCTACTTCTACTTATACTTAGGTCACACTACACATACATGTACACGTTTATTTATACACACTCATCTGAGTTTTCTTTGATTTTATCTTAATAATTCTTGTTCTTATTACTTTTCCTTTTATATCCATGGGGAAGTGGAATAAGAATCTTTCCTCCGTAAACCATGTGTGTTGTAAAAGTCAACTAAAATGCCGGGAACAATGGGCTAGTAACCCCTTTTCCTGTAATAATTACTAAAAACAATAAGAAGAAGAAAATTGTCAAATTAGGAGGTCTGAATGTGCGTGGATGTTGTGCGGATGATAAGAAAGAGATGATTGTGGATGTTATGAATGAGAAGAAGCTGGATGTCCTTCTTTAAGTGAAACAAAGATGAAGGGGGTGGGAGAGTTTCAGTGGAGAGGAATAAATGGGATTAGGTCAGGGGTTTCAAATAGAGTTAGAGCTAAAGAAGGAGTAGCAATAATGTTGAAGGATAAGCTATGGCAGGAAAAAAGGGACTATAAATGTATTAATTCAAGGATTACATGGAGTAAAATAAAGGTTGGATGTGAAAAGTGGGTTATAGTAAGCGTATATGCACCTAGAGAAGAGAGAAGCATAGAGGAGATTTTGGGAAATGTTGAGTGAATGCGTGGGGAGTTTTGGACCTAGTGTGAGAATACTTGTGGTTGGGGATTTCAATGCTAAAGTGGGTAAAAATGTTATGGAGGGAGTAGTAGGTAAATTTGAGGTGACAGGGGTAAATGAAAATGAGGAGCCTTTAATTGAGCTATGTGTAGAAAGAGGTTTGATAATAAGTGTGAAGGCTTACTCAGCCTTGTAACAACTTCAGACAGTATTACCAAAGCTGGCTCCTCAGGAAAATTAATGAATAGAAAAAGAACAAAAACTGATAAACATAAACACTTTATTATTTAGAAAATATAAAATATAAAACACTTAAATATGAAATATTGATCCTACATTAAAGAAAATGAAAAATTAAAAATATAAATGATATCTGAATTCAACTATAATACATATATATAAAACTTGAGTGTCTGGTGTTGGTGACACTGCGTGTTGTTGAAATCGTAGCCGTTGCTGATGATGATGGGGGGGGGGGTGCAGGTGTTGATGACAACCCACCGGCTCGTTCTTCACAGATTTTCTAGCCGTCAATAATCCGTCCAGATGACAGGAAAGCAGGGTTTTTTTCACTGCAATGATGAGGGGTTATATCCTGCTACTTGCATACACAAACAGGTAAGTGGATCAGAAATTGGGACGCCTCAGAACGTTAGTCCGTCTCCTTCAATTTCTACTCGTTGATTAGCAGGTGACCCTCTCTGTCCTTTCAAGCTGTAAAGAGAGACAGATTACCCACTGCTTAAGAAATCACTCTCCATGATAAGTACAATACCTAAAAGATGTGGTGATTATTAAAACATTTTAACCTATCAGGATTGAAAGGACTAAGTTAATTATTGGTCAAAAGTGAAGCTTTCAACCAATAAGTCCACTAAAATACAAGGCAGGCATGTACTTACAGTAGTGTTGGGAGCTGTGAGTCGAGTGATTTACTGTTTGACCAGAGCCCCACACGTCACCTTTCGGGGGGTGGGGGGAGAAGGGAGAGGAAGGGATAGTGGGAACTAGACTGACCCTACCTTAACAAGTAGCCAGCAATGAAACTATTGTTACTATACACTCCCTCGCTTCTCCTATCTATTGAACTTTTCCCTCACAATAAGTAATACATATTTTATGAAAAAGAGGAATAATAAATATACAAGGTATGATATAGCACGTAATGAAAGTAGTTTGTTAGATTATATATTGGTGGATAAAATGTTGATGGGTAGGCTCCAAGACGTACATGTTTATAAAGGGGCAACTGATATATCAGATCATTATTTAGTTGTAGCTACAGTTAGAGTGAGAGGTAGATGGGACAAGAGGAAAATGGCAACAACAAGTAAGAGAGGTGAAAGTGTATAAACTAACGGAGGAGGAACTTTGAGTGAGATATAAGCAGCTATTGGCAGAAAGGTGGGCTGGTGCAAGTATGAGTAGTGGGGGGGTTGAAGAGGGTTGGAATAGTTTTAAAAATGCAGTATTAGAATGTGGGGCAGAAGTTTGTGGTTATAGGAGGGTGGGTGCTGGAGGAAAGAGGAGTGATTGGTGGAATGATGTAGGAAAGGGTGTGATAAAAGAGAAATAGGTAGCTTATGAGAATTTTTTACAAAACAGAAGTGTTATAAGAAAAGCAGAGAATATGGAGAGTAAAAGAAAGGTGAAGAGAGTGGTGAGAGAGTACAAAAGGAGAGCAGATGATAGAGTGGGAGAGGCACTGACAAGAAATATTGATGGAAATAAGTTAAGAAAGCCTAGGGAACGAATGGATTTGTCAGTTAAAAACAGAGTAGGGGAGTTAGTAGATGGGGAGATGGAGGCATTGGGTAGATGGCGGGAATATTTTGAGGAACTTTTAAATGTCGATGAAGAAAGAGAGGCAGTAATTTCATGCATTGGCCAGGGAGGTATACCTACTTTTAGGAGTGAAGAAGAGCAGGATGTGAGTGTGGGGGAGGTGCGTGAGGCATTACATAGAATAAAATGGGGTAAAGCAGCTGGAACTGACAGGATCATGACAGAAATGTTAAAAGCAGGGGGGATATAATGTTGGAGTGGTTGGCAATTTTGTTTAATAAATGTATGAAAGAGGGGAAGGTACCTAGGGATTGGCAGAGAGCATGTATAGTTCCTTTATATAAAGGGAAGGGGGACAAAAGAGATAGTAAAAATTATAGAGGAATTAGTTCTCTGAGTATATCAGGAAAAGTGTAGGGTAAGGTTATTATTGAAAGAATTAGAGATAAGACAGAATGTAGGATTGCGGATGAGCAAGGAGGTTTTAGAGTGGGTAGGAGATCTGTAGATCAAGTGTTTATATTGAAGCATATATGTGAACAATATTTAGATAAGGGTAGGGAAGTTTTCATTGCATTTATGGATTTAGAAAAGGCATATGATAAAGTGGATAGGGGAGTAATGTGGAAGATGTTGCAAGTATATGGAATAGGTGGTAAGTTACTAAATGCTGTAAAGAGTTTTTGTAAGGATAGTGAGGCTCAGGTTAGGGTGTGTAGAAGAGAGGGAGACTACTTTCCGGTTAAAGTAGGTCTTAGACAGGGATGTGTATTATCACCATGGTTGTTTAATATATTTATAGATGGGGTTGTAAAAGAAGTAAATGCTAGGGTGGGATTAAATTATGGGGAATCAAATACAAAATGGGAATTGACACAGTTACTTTTTGCTGATGATACTGTGCTTATGGGAGATTCTAAATAAAAATTGCAAATATTAGTAGTCGAGTTTGGGAGCGTGTGTAAAGATAGAAAGTTGAAAGTTAACATAGAAAAGAGTAAGGTGATGATGGTATCAAATGATTTAGATAAAGAAAAATTGGCTATCAAATTGTGGAGGAGGAGTATGGAAGAAGTGAATGTTTTCAGATATTTGGGAGTTGACGTGTCAGCGGATGGATTTATGAAGGATGAGGTTAATCATAGAATTGATGAAGGAAAAAAGGTGAGTGGTGCATTGAGGTATATGTGGAGACAACAAACGTTATCTATGGAGTCAAAGAAGGGAATGTATGAAAGTATAGCAGTACCAACACTCTTACATGGGTGTGAAGCTTGGGCTGTAAATGCTGCAGCGAGGATGTGGTTGGAGGCAGTTGAGATTTCCTGTCTAAGGGCAATGTGTGGTGTAAATATTATGCAGAGAATTCGGAGAGTGGAAATCAGAGGGCTGAAGAGGGGTTGTTGAGGTGGTTTGGTCATTAAGAGAGAATGGATCAAAGTAGAATGACACGGAGAGTGTATAAATCTGTAAGGGAATGAAGGCAGGGTAGGAGTCGTTGGAGGGAGGGGGTAAAGGAGGTTTTGTGGGCGAGGGGCTTGGACTTCCAGCAAGCATGCATGAGCGTGTTAGATAGGAGTGAATGGAGACGAATGGCATTTGGGACCTGACGAACTGTTGGAGTGTGAGCAGGGTAATATTTAGTGAAGGGATTCAGGGAAACCAGTTATTTTTATATAGCCGGACTTGAGTCCTGGAAATGGGAAGCACAATGCCTGCACTTTAAAGGAGGCTTCTAAACTGTTGTATTCTGAGCACCTCTGCAAAAACAGTGATTATGTATGAGGTGAGTGTTGAATGATAATGAAAGTATTTTCTTTTCGGGGATTTTTTTTTCTTTTTTGAATCACCCTGCCTCGGTGGGAGACGGCCGAAGGAGACTCGAACCTGCGAACCTTGGAACAAGGTACGCAGTGCTATACCATTCTCACCACACTGGACCAATACCTTGGCGCCTATCACAATGCTAGACGTTGATCCAAGGCAGCCAGCTTTCAAGGAGAAGGCTTACAGCTTTTCATCTCATCCCCTGCATGCATCAGCCTTACTAGAGATTTTAACAATGCAAGGAATTCGCAAGAGCAGGCGAAATATACACAAACACTGATCTCTGGCCGAAGAAGACTCGAACCTACGAACCTTGGAACAAGGTATGCAGTGCTATACCATTCTTACCACACTGGACCAATACCTTGGCGCCTATCACAATGCTAGACGTTGATCCAAGGCAGCCAGCTTTCAGGGAGAAGGCAATTAGCAAGAACTCATTTAAAATAGGTTATTTCTAAAACTTTCTCATATTCATTTAAAGATGTAATGTTTCATTTATGTTAATATAAAAATTAATGATATTGTACCAAAAATCCTTAGGAAACTTACCTAATCTTACCATAATAAGCACAATTTAATTTAGCCTAAACCACCTGAATGTATTTTGTATATATTTACAATAGTTTATTAATGTTGCATGCAAAGAGTATGTACCTCTTATTCGGAGGATGTGAACACACCCATAAAAGGCTACCTCCCAACCGGTGAACCAGGTAGCTAAGGGTTTGATGATTTCGGGGCTTCATCGTCAAATTAGCACCTAGGTTTAGCCAATCATATTATGGATCTGGCAACTGTGAAGGTGACGTGGACACCACTCACATTTTCACCCTTGTCATTTTCACCCAGCTGCTGGTTGAACACGGTTGTTCATTCTGTCTCCAGGTTGTGTCTTTGCCTCTTGATTTACCGTGTTGTACACGTATATTTCCAACTGTATATAGTGTACATACTTGTAAATACTTATAATCGCACTTGGTGAAGGAAAATATAATACAAAGTTATTCAGCTGTGTTTGTTCTGCTCCTTGCTCCCCTTCACACCCAGGATAACAGGCCTTATTGTTGGAAATAAATGGTATAAAATACCGACACAATGGAAATATAAACACATATGCAGTATAATGTGATCCTTTACTGACTACGTTTCGCCCACACAGTGGGGTTTTTCAAGTCACTTGAAAAAGTCCACTGTGTGGGAGAAACGTAGTCAGTAAAGGATCACATTATACTGCATGTGTGTTTATATTTCCAGGCCTTATTGTTCCTGGGTTGTAATATGGGTAGCCTGTCCGGGAGCTGGAGCTGGACTAAGAGCAAGAGTTGAGCCTAGAGTTGAAGCTGAAGCAGAAACATCGTACAGCTTGCTGTCTGGCATTTTGTCAGCTTTGCCAACGCTTTACGAAACTTTGCGTGTCGGCCTTGCGTTTTTCTTTCTTATGGTTAGCCTGCTATTTTGTGATCGTTGACAGCTTGCTATTGGCATTGCTATGGTTAATTTTCTGTTGTGTGAATATTTTGCAGTTGGCGTTGCTATTGCTTATCAGCCTTGCTATTGTATGTGTGTGTGCTGTATAGCCCTTGTGGCTTAGCGCTTCTTTTTGATTATAATAATATTGTATGTGTGTATTCAGCATTCGGCTTTGTTACATGTTAGCCTTACCGTGTCAGTATCTTGCAGTCGTACTGTGTATAGCTGAGCGTGTATTGCAAATAGTATGTTACGTTGGTGTCTAGTGTCTGAATATACTTTAGTAAACTTGTCCAAATTTTTTCTACAGCATTGTTGGCAAATTGCTCGTTCCATTGGCACTGATTACGAACGGAGACTCACAGCTGTGCAGCTTTGTACTCTTATAAGTATCAAACTTCGAGAAGAGGAGATGGCACATCAAACTCCTCCCTCTACGGGAGCCAGGAGTAAAACCTCGATGTTCTTGCAGGAGGAAAATGATACATCACCTGAGCAAAACTATCAGTCTCGTGCAACAGGGTTGTCTGAAGGGGTGAATCTGTTGCATTGGCACTTGAGTTGGCGAAAATTAATCTTGAGCAGACTAGGGAACAGCGCTTATATGTCAGGGAAGAATCTGATAGAGAAAAAGAAAGGAGGCAGTTTTTTCAAGTTGTAAATGACTTTAGTTTGCAAAAAGCAGTAAAGCTGGTTCCCCGTTTCATTGAGGCAGAACCTGAAAATTTTTTCGAGACTTTCGAAAATCAGGCTCGAGCCTTGAGGCGGCATGAACAGCACTAGTCAACTTTGGTGCATACAGCTTTTCATGGTAAGGCACAGGAATTTACATCAGTGTTAAGTGACATTGAGTTCAGTAATTGTCAGGTGGTGAAGACCACAGCTCTGGGAGCATATCAATGTATCCCTGCTAAGTATAGGAAGTCATTCAAGTTATGCAGACTACAGCTTGGTCAATCGTTGGTGGACTTCGTTCGACAGCAGACCAAAGTTTTTACCAGCTGGTATAAAGCAAGTGGTGTCGCAACCTTCGATGAGTTGATTCAACTCATCTTAGTGGATAACCTGCTGGAGTCTGTTGGACCAGAGGTTTGAGTCTTTCTACAGGACTGTCTTATCCACTGCATTGGAGGAGGCCAGGTTGGCTGATACTTTTGAAACCAACCGCTCCTTGTCTGAGCGGTCCCATCTCTCTTTTCAACAGCCTGGCATGAGCAGAGATTGTTAACATTGGAGGATGAAGTGCCAGCCAGAAAGAGAACGTCTACTTCGGCCAACTAAGTCATCTGGTGAACGAACGAACGAACGCAAGTTCAGGTAATATCCCAAATGGGATGAGCGGGGAAGACTGGACAGACGAAGAATAGTGCTGGAGAGGAGTGTTCTTAGTCGTAGAAATAGAGCCAGGGCTCATCCCAGCAGCGAAGACGATCGTGGGACAGATATTGAGAACAGAAAATCAGGCTCTTCTGTTTGGACTCCTGTGGGGTGAGCGGGGAGGAAGGGACATGCGACGTTTAGCGAGAGAGAGGAGTGTAGAACTGGGTCATGTCTTAACCCAAAAGCTAAGGACAACGTGGGTCAGAGAATGGTACCTGTCATAGAAGGTACCTGCCAGCGAATCCAAGGTTATTTGTAAATAGGGTTAGGAGCAGGATCATGCAAGGAGTAGAAAAGGTTGTGTAAAGTAAAAGGTCACAAGTGCAACTAATGTGACATTTATTGTGGCAACGTTTCGCTCTCCAGGAGCTTTATCAAGCCATTACAAACAATATATGGACACAGAGGGTATATAAAGGCTCAGAGTGAGGTGCACCTCACTCTGAGCCTTTATATACCCTCTGTGTCCATGTATTGTTTGTAATGGGTGATGAATGGTTTGAAAAACCGACAAGTTGAAGATTGAGACACTTATGCAGCATATGGGAATCTTTATTCAGGAAACGTTTCGCCACACAGTGGCTTCATCAGTCCAATACAAAGAGGAAGGCGTAAGGAGAGGAGGAGTATGAGGTAATCAGTCCCTCAACCTGGAGTCGATGTGTTCAGTCCATCAATCTTGTAGAATGTACAGCATAGGGCCGTAGACGTGGCTTATATACTGTAGTGAGGTGAGGTGAAGCAGGCGGAGGCGGGGTCATAGTGGTACCATCCACTAGTCGAAGTAGGTCTTCGTCCAAAGGTTGAACAAGTGTTGAAGAATTCTTTTTAACAAGATCCCATGATGCTGCAGTGTCTGACAGTTGTGATGACCCCGCCTCCGCCTGCTTCACCTCACCTCACTACAGTATATAAGCCACGTCTACGGCCGTATACTGTACATTCTACAAGATTGATGGACTGAACACATCGACTCCAGGCTGAGGGACTGATTACCTCATACTCCTCCTCTCCTTACGCCTTCCTCTTTGTATTGGACTGATGAAGCCATTGTGTGGCGAAACGTTTCCTGAATAAAGATTCCCATATGCTGCATAAGTGTCTCAATCTTCAACTTGTCGGTTTTTCAAACCATTCATCACAACTGTCAGACACTGCAGCATCATGGGATCTTGTTACAAAGAATTTTTCAACACTTGTTCAACCTTTGGACGAAGACCTACTTCGACTAGTGGATGGTACCACTATGACCCCGCCTCCGCCTGCTTCACCTCACCTCACTACAGTATATAAGCCACGTCTACGGCCCTATGCTGTACATTCTACAAGATTGATGGACTGAACACATCGACTCCAGGTTGAGGGACTGATTACCTCATACTCCTCCTCTCCTTACGCCTTCCTCTTTGTATTGGACTGATGAAGCCACTGTGTGGCGAAACGTTTCCTGAATAAAGATTCCCATATGCTGCATAAGTGTCTCAATCTTCAACATTGTTTGTAATGGCTTGGTAAAGCCCCTGGAGAGCGAAACGTTGCCACAATAAATGTCACATTAGTTGCACTTGTGTCCTTTTACTTTACAAGTTGTGTAATGTGGTCTGCATAGACTAGTGTGATGGAGTTGTGGTATACAGGTGTGGGAATGTCGTTAGTGTATAAAATGTAGAAGGTAGGGGAGAGGACAGATCCCTGGGGTACTCCGGCTTTTAGTGTGAAGTAGTCAGAGTAACAGCCTTGGAATTTTATTTTCATGGTACGGCCGTCTAGGAAGTTGCAGAGAATAGAGTTGGTAGAATTACCGACAATATGTAAAGTAAAAGGACACAAGTGCAACTAATGTGACATTTATTGTGGCAACGTTTCGCTCTCCAGGAGCTTTATCAAGCCATTACAAACAATACATGGACACAGAGGGTATATAAAGGCTCAGAGTGAGGTGAATACTAGTGAGGTACCATTTCGATGTTCACTAGTGGTAGTAGTAGTAGTGGTAGTGACAAAAGTAATACAATATGGTAGAGCAATTAATTCGTAATAGCTTTTATATCCTTTTACTCATGTACGAATTAATTGCTCTACCATATTGTATTACTTTTGTCACTACCACTACTACTACTGCTACCACTAGTGAACATCGAAATGGTACCTCACTAGTATTCACCTCACTCTGAGCCTTTATATACCCTCTGTGTCCATGTATTGTTTGTAATGGCTTGATAAAGCTCCTGGAGAGCGAAACGTTCGTTCGTTGTATTGTTTTTAGTGAGAAGCGATCAAGCGACTTAGCTCGAGTGGTGACGTGTGCTTACCTAACACATCGACGATCTCCCCTCTCTCGAAATTACCCCGTGTTGAGTAGTGCTTTGAGTAGTGCTTGCTGGACCTTCGTCTTCCTCTCCACCATCAGGATTGGTGCGTCGGTGGTTGCCGACCGAAGGGCAGGAAGCCTCTTGCTGCCTGAATTCTCTTCGCCCGTTTACTGCACGCCATACAGCCAGTCTCGCCACCACTCAGGATATACAGTGCTCCATCAAGCTACAGTTCACCTCCTCAGTGTCCTGCGCCAGGCAAGTACGTGTGTCTACTTACACGTACTTGCCTAGCTGAGTACTCTCACTTTTTGGCCGATTGTCACCTCCAATTACATCTTTTCGTAATTAGACGATGCCTTCGATGCCTTCCACCTCCCACCCCCCTTCCACTCTCCCGCAACCTCCCACACCTGCCTCTGCTTCTACTAAATCCAATTCCTTCTCGCTAAACCTCAAATTTTCTAATCCTGATGCCACTATCTGTCCGGAAAATTTATTATATCAGATCACTGGTGCACCTCAACTTAAAGTCTTCAAAACCAACTCAGGCTTCAAACTCCTCCTTGACAAACATTCCTACGAAGCGTACACCTCAAGCGATACCAGACAAAAACTTCTCAACGCAGGCTTCACCATTATTTGGACTCCTGAGCACCGTGCCAAAAGCATAGTCATTGCTAAACACGTAGACTACTCTCTCCTGACAGCCTATGACACAGACAAAGAAGACTTAATAAAAGATATCAGTACTAAGAACAAAGTCTCTGTTGACGATATTTACAGACCAGAAAACTCTACCATTCTCAAAATACGCTGTTCTACTCCTGCTGACGCCTCTACACTCTTCAGTCAAGGAATCTTTGCCAAGACCATCCGCATTCCTCCAAACGCTCTCTTCACTCCGAACTTCCACCCAATCACACAATGTCTTAAATGCTACAAATTCGGCCACGACAAAAACACATGCACATCTACACAAGTCTGCTCCAGATGTTCAGCAACTGGCCACTTCTGGAATACTTGCAACCTCCCCCTTAAATGTTCTAACTGCGGCGGGTCACACACTGCAGTTGCAAATTCCTGCCCTTCTAGAAAGCACATTCTCTCCTCCCTCAGAGCAAACCAACCTCCCTCCCTACCCAACCCCTTCCCTGCTCCTCCCTCCCCTTTCTTACCTCCCTCCCCTTCCACACCTCCCTCCCCTACCCCCAATGCCTGGGCCTCCCCACGCACTTGGTCTACCTCTTCTACTCTACACACATCAAACACCAACACACAGACTACAAGCACTTCTCCTTCTACACCCACACTAGACTACAAAACTAACTGTCAACTTGCCACTGCTGCCCACTCTGCGATGGTAATCTCACAAGCTTACCAATCAGACTACTCACATGTCCTTAACCTAATCTTGTCTGCTAACAATCTTCCCTCTTTAATTATCCCTCCTTCCTGCTTCTCTTCCAAGTCTCCTGCAACCTCTCCCTCCTTCCTCTCTCCCACCCCCCCCACTTCCTACTCCCACCAGCTCTCCTCCTCCACTACCTCTCTTCACTACTTCTACACCTCCCACCAACACCCCTACTGCTACTGCTACGACCACCCCTCCCCCCACTTCCTTACCCACTTCATCCCCTTCCAAAGCTTCCACTTCCTCACAGCTTACCAAAACTTCCACTTCCTCTGCATCCACCTTCGCCCACTCCACCACAACCAAAACCTCATCCAGGTCCAACTCCACCTCCTCCAGACAAAATCCACTCAAACCTAAACCTACCCCAACTTCTAACGGACAGACCAAAGAACATAAAAACAGATCCATCTCTTCCTCCCCCTCCAGGAAACGGGTCCGTAGCACCTACAAACACACATCCACTGATGGCACCACTATCACGGGCTTTAATCCAAACTCCTCCCCCGACATTAACTTTGCTAAGACGAAACCATTAAATCACGTTTAAGGCGATTCAGTTCAACGTACGTTCTTACTTTACAATTAGACACCTACTGGCCGAGCTCCTTGAAGCAGAGAGGCCAGATATTGTTTTGCTAAACAGTACCTGCCTCAAAGCCCCTCAATGTATCCGCCATTATGGTTATACTGCACTACAGTCCCCCTATGATCCCCACGATGGGGTTGCCATCCTTGTCAATTCCAACATAAAACATGAATTTCTCCCAATCCCTTTTATTCACCAACACTGTCTTGCGGTCAGAATACACACCCACCTTGGCCCCTTTATCTTTTTCACCACCTATGCTCGCCCAAACACTACTCTCAACATACACGACCTCTCCTTAGTCTTCAACTACACCAACACACCAACTTACCTACTAGCTGACATGAATGCCAAACACACTGCCTTTCATCACACCAGTAACAACCAACTTGGTCACCAATTACTCAACTTCACAAACCATAAACACCTAATTCATCTTGGCCCAGACTTCAATACCTTCTTCAACCACACGGGCCAAGGCAAACCAGACATCATTCTGGCAAACCGAGCCAGCTCTCTATTTCAACATTACATCTCACCTGGCCCTATTACAGGCTCTGATCACATCCCAGTCATCTTACACATCTCCAACCCTATCCTCATTCCAACCACACCTTCATTCTCCTACAAGAACGCTGACTGGGATGCTTTCAAACAACACATAGACAATATTAACCTCACCTATGACTACAACAACAAACCTATCTCTGACATCGATACTCAACTTGATCTCATCCAGGACACCATTACACAAGCAGCCAACATCGCAATACCAAAGAAAACTCACACCACTCGTTATTCCTTCAAACCGTCACTCAGAACAAGAAGACTAATTATCTGCTACCACAACCGCTTCCTCTACAACACACATAGATTTAATCAAGTCCGATTAGATCTCACTTACCTTAGAAACAACATTTTACACAGCCTAGACCAAGACCACAACAATCACTGGTCACGACTAATACAACAAGCGGACAGGCAGCGTGTTAAAAACACTAAAGCCTTCTGGAACTTTATCAAAAAAATCAGAGGCACTACTCCCACCAACAAATTCAAACACATCACCCACAACAACACACACATCTCAGACCCACAGGCTGCTACCAACATCTTCAAACACATCTGGGAGAACATCTTCCACGCTCACCCACCTCACCCTAACGTTATTCAACACATTCAGAACATAGAACACTGGAACACTGCACACACACAAGAAACAACACCAGACAGCCACATACATCTAGACACTCTTACCTCCTCCCAAGAACTCGACACTCCTTTCACCAACACAGACATTAAAACTCTCCTCAGACACCTTCCTCCAAAGGCTCCTGGTGCCTCTGGCCTAAACCATATTATCCTGAAACACCTTCCTGACTCTATCATTACTGCCTACACAAACCTCCTCAATGCCTCCCTTGCCTCTGGATACTTCCCTTCCCTCTTCAAAGCTGCTACTGCTATCCTCCTTCCTAAACCCAATAAAGACCACTCTGACCCTAGAAACTATCGCCCTATCAGCCTCCTCGAAACTTTAGGAAAACTCTTTGAAAAACTCATTAATCATCGCCTTCGCAGATACCTGGAACATAATTCTCTACTTTCAGATGGCCAGTTTGGCTTCAGAACACACAGATCCACACAGGATGCCATTAACATCATTCTCAACTACATCCACATAAACACAAAACAAAGAAACAGGACAGCCCTGGTTGCAAAAGACGTTGAAAAAGCTTTTGACACTGTGTGGCACGAGGGGCTCAAGTACAAACTCTGCACTAACTTCAACCTGCCTCTCAATACTCGTAAACTCCTCTGCAACTTCCTAGACGGCCGTACCATGAGAATCAAATTCCAAGGCTGTTACTCTGACTACTTCACACTAAATGCTGGAGTACCCCAGGGATCTGTCCTTTCCCCTACCCTCTACATTTTATACACTAACGACATTCCAACACCTATATACCACAACTCCATCACACTAGCCTATGCAGACGACATTACACAACTTATCACTCATGCCAATATAGATACACTCACACACAAAACACAAAATGAGGTTGACAGGATAGCCATCTGGGAACAAAAATGGAGGATCAAAACCAATGCAGCAAAATCCAGCATTACGTATTTTAACTACAGGAAACGTGATCCTCCATTACCTGTCGAACTCAGAACAGCTGACACCCGCACTTACTTCCCTATCACACAATCTGTCACTGTCCTTGGCGTTAATCTCGACTACCTTCTTCGTTTACATGGACACATTCACTCAAGGCATGCATTAGCTAGTAAGGCCCTTGCTGGCCTCTACAAACTGAAACATGCCTCTCAACGCACCAAACTACACCTCTACAAATCCCTAATACGTCCTCTGATAACTTACTCTCCTCTAGCCCTCTCTCTTGCAGCAAAAACAAACTTACTTAAACTGCAGCGTGTCCAGAACAAGGCGCTGCGCTGGGTGCTTGATGTCAGATGGGAGGACTTCGCCACAAGCGAGTCTCTCCATGCCCAGTTAGACGTCCCTGCGCTGAATCTGTACTGGAAGAGGCTCAGTGACAGACAGATAGACAAACTTGAGACACGACATGACTACTGGACCTCTCTCCTTGACGAAGACATTCGTAGACCCACAAACCAACACAACCTTTTCTACTCCTTGCATGATCCTGCTCCTAACCCTACTTACAAATAACCTTGGATCCGCTGACAGGTACCTTCTAAGACAGGTACCATTCTCTGACCCACGTTCGCCTTAGCTTTTTTGGGTTAAGACATGACTCAGTTCTGCACTCCTCTCTAGCTCTAAAGGTCGCAAGTCCCTTACTCCCAGCTCACCCCACCGGAGTCCCAACAGAAGAACCGGAATTTCTCTTTTCAATATCTGTCCCACGATCGCCTTCGCTGCTGGGTTAAGCCCTGGCTCTATTTCTACGACTAAGAACACTCCTCTCCAGCACTATTCTTCGTCTGTCCCGTCTTCCCCGCTCATCCCATTTGGGATCTTACCTGAACTTTCGTTCGTTCGCCTTTGCTCCAGATTCTCCTCCACCACGATGCTGTGAACACTAACTCCAAGGCTGAGGGACCGATTACCTCATCTTTTGCATATAGTTCTACTGTCTTCTAATTATGTTCTAGAATCTGTATTGATAAAGCCACTGGATGGCGAAACGTCTACAAAAAAGACATCCAGATGTTGCACATGTGTCTAAGCTTTCACATGTGCAACTCTCGGGTATCTTTATTGAGGAAACGTTTCGCCACACAGTGGCGACTCAAGGTTGAGTGACTGATTACTTCATTGTCCTCCTGTTCTTCACGATTCTCCTTGGTATGGACTGATGAAGCCACTGTGTGGCGAAACGTTTCCTCAATAAAGATATCCAAGAGTTGCACGTGTCATTGCTTCTTGGTTTAATATTACTGCTTATCATAACCCCAAAGTCCTTTTCGCAATTTGTATGGCTAAGTTCTACATTATTTAACTTGTAAGTGCTAGGGTTATGGACACTCCCGAGCTTCAGAACCTTACATTTATCTACATTGAACTGCATCTGCCACTTTTCTGACCAGGTATTGAGTTTGTCTAAATCCTCCTGAAGTTCCATGATATCTACGTTTGAATCAATTATTCTACCTATCTTTGTGTCATCGGCGAATTTGCTCATTTCTCTAGTAATTCCCTCATCAAGATCGTTGATATATATATTATAAAGAACAACGAGCCCAAGACTGATCCCTGTGGAACACAACTTGTTACAGATCCCCACTCGGATTTAACCCCATTTATGCACACTCTGCTTCCTGTCTGTGAGCCATGACTTGATCCATGAGAGCACTTTTTCCCCAATGCCATGAGCTGCCACTTTCTTTAAGTCTTTGGTGCGGTACTCTATCAAAAGCCTTACCAAAATCTAAATAAACAATATCAAAAGCTTTAGTGAAGAAAGTTAATAAATTAGTTAGACAACGGTCTCTCGTGAATCCATGCTGAGTGTCATTAATCAGATTTTGCTTATCCAGATAGCTTCTCATAATCTCAGCTATAACTGACTCAAGCAATTTGCCGACAATTGAGTTCAGGCTTATCGGGCGGTAATTGGAAGGTAACGACTTGTCTCCTGCTTTAAAAATAGGAATTACATTAGCCATCTTCCACAAATCAGACACTACACCTGTTTGAAGAGATAAATTAAAAATATTAGTTAATGGTTCAGAGTTCCGTTTTGCATTCCTTAAGAACCCTTGAAAAAAGTTCATCAG
This sequence comes from Cherax quadricarinatus, assembly GCF_038502225.1. Taxonomy (NCBI): domain Eukaryota; kingdom Metazoa; phylum Arthropoda; class Malacostraca; order Decapoda; family Parastacidae; genus Cherax; species Cherax quadricarinatus. Next base: position 12,578,521 of record NC_091378.1, on the reverse strand, counting down.
GACCCGGCGATTTATTTTGTTTCAGTTGGTCTGTTTGTTTCATAACCATTTCACCAGTGACTGTGATGTTACATAATTTATCTTCTTCAGGCCCACTATAAAAATAAAATTACTAGGATATTCTTATTGTCTTTCTGTGTAAAAACAGAGAAAATAATTATTTAAAATCGAACACATTTAGTTCTCTTTGTCAGTAAGGTGCCCATAGTTATTTTTAAGGGGACCTATCTTATCTCTAACTTTTGTTCTATACACCTGGAAAAAACTTTTTGGGTTAGTTTTCGAATCCCTAGGAACTTTAATTTCGTACTCCCTTTCAGCTTTTCTTATCCCCTTTTTAACGTCCCTCTTAATGTCAATATACTGATTCATAAGATGACCTTACCTCTTTTGATACGTCTATAAATTTCTTTCTTCTGCCCTAAAAGATATTTGAGCCTATTATTCATCCATTTTGGCTGATTTTTATTCGATCTAATTTCTTTAAATGGGATAAATGTTCTTTGGGCAGCATGTATAGTGTGATGGTTTTGAAAACCGACAAGTTGAAGAATTGAGACACTTATGCAACACATGGGAATCTTTATTGAAGAAACGTTTCGCCACACAGTGGCTTCATCAGTCCAATACGAAGTAGAAAAGGGTAAGGAGAGGAGACGTTCGAGGTAATCAGTCCCTCAACCTGGAATCGATGTGTTCAGTCCATCACTCTTGTAGGAAGTGCAGCATAGGGCCAGAGAGGTGGCTTATATACTGCAGTCAGATGAGATAAAGCAGGAGGAGGCGGGATCACAGTGGGACCTGCCACTAGTGTAAGTAGGTCGTCGTCCAAAGGTTGGGCAAGCGTTGAAGTCTTTGTACCAAGATCCCATGATGTTGTAGTGTCTGACAGATGTGATGAATGGTTTGTATTGGACTGATGAAGCCACTGTGTGGCGAAACGTTTCTTCAATAAAGATTCCCATGTGTTGCATAAGTGTCTCAATTCTTCAGCGTGTATAGTGTTCAGAAAGCTGTCATAATGATAGCTCTCTTCATTACCCTACTCAACAGATGATAAATGTTCTCTAAGCCCATTGTAATCTGCTAAGCGAAAATCTGGGACCATTACTGAATTATCCTTACTGTCATGCTTCCATTCTATGCTAAAGGTAATTGATCTGTGATCGCTTGTGCCGAGTTCCTCTGTAATTTCTAAATTATTACAATTCTCTGTTCTGTTAGAAGTTAGAAGCTTTCGGTAAGCAATTTTTTTATGTCCCCTTGCATAAAATATATATAGAGTGCAGGTATTACATTGGATATTTGACTGTAGGTGTATCTGAGGGATTTCATATGAAAGATGCCGTGTTATTACTGGGTAATAGCATTACCAATTGGTAAGTCCACAAAATCAATAATGATGTTGGCCATTACCTGGGCAAAATCGCAAGGAATATCTTGCGAGAATGCCAACCTATCTTTGGACGGCTCTGATCTCGGAATAGCCAATTTGTTTTACTAGGAAAACTGGCCAGAGCTTCGTAATTTTAGTGAACAGACCCAGATCAAGCCTTCCTATTCCAGGGATGCAGGATTGCCAGATATCTGTTTCCATCCCAAGGGACTGTCCTTCCGAGAGGAACAGTGAAAAGACCCTTCATTGAATTTCGCTTTTCAGGCAGCCATGGGTAAATCCTTTTCAGATCATCCAGTCAAATATAAACTTAAAAAACAACTATTTGATCTTCACTGAGACTGGTAAGGAGATAGAGGGTAGGCAACAGTCAGACAGGTTAGTGATTCCAACAAAGTTTAGACCTCAAATATTAACACTTCATTAGGGGGTCACCTAGGAATTACTAAAACTTTATATAGAATCTCAAAAGAATTCTATTGGCCAAAATTAAGGCAGGATGTGAAGAATCATATCCCCTGTTGCCGTGAATGTCAGCAAGTAGGGTAACCTGGACATTCCATTAAACCTACACCTCTCCAGCCTGTACCTGCTGATGGAGAGCCTTTTGCAGAATTATAGATTATGTAGGTCCACTACCTAAGTCATAATCTGGGACTCAGTATTTATTTACCATTATGGATAAAGTAACTAGATACCCAGAAGCAATTCCCATGCGTAGTATTAATACTAAAGCAATTATTAAAGCTTCAAAAAGAGTTTATTTCATGCTTTGGCATTCCTAAATCTATTCAAAGTGATCAAGGTACCAACTTTACAGCCAAAGCATTTAGAGAAGCATTAACCAGGTAAGGGATAATCCACAACTTATCCACTGCCTATCATCCTCAGTCCCAAGGCGCCTTGGAAAGATTCCATCAGACGTTAAAAACCATGATGAGAACTTTTTGTATGCATTTTCCTGTTGTTTTCAATAAGGGAAACTGTGCAGGAGTCTACCGGGTATAGTCCGTTTAAGCTGATCTTTGGGCAAAATGTACGAGGTTCTCTTCGGGTGCTCAAAGAAGGATGGATGGGAGAAGACGTTAGCTCAACATTCTACAACCCGTCTTCAAGGTTGCAGGTGGCACGTCAGTTAGCCAAGGCTAACCTAAAGGCAGCTCAAAACAAGTTGAAACAGAGATATGACAGAAATTCACAGTTTCGCTCCTTCCATCCAGGAGACAAGGGGTTAGTACAGGAACCTACACTTGGCCACACCTTGAAAACTAGATTTACGGGACTTATGCAAATTGTAAGTAAATTATTTGATGTAAATTATGTGGTGTCTCCCCTTGACAAAGCCTCAAAAGCTAAAACTTACCACATTAATCAAATTAAAGATTTAATACACCAGATAAAGTCCCAGTAATGACTCTGTCCTCTACCTCTGAAGACATCCCTGACTCTTTCCACTCTATTTCTGGAATTAATGTCAAGCTTCCAAATTCTGTCTTCCTCAAGGACCCTAGCCCTTTAATGATGGGACTATCTAAGATTCAAGAAACAACTTTAACTGCGCTTCTACAGTCTTACCTGATATTTTTTCGGATGTGCCAAAAAAATGTACATTAGGTTATCATGACGTAGATGTGGGAAACTCAAGACCTATTAGGAAATCCCTTCAACGTTTCCTAGGTATGATAGGATTTTATAGAAGACTCTGTAAAAATTTCTCAGATATTGTAGCCCCTCTATCCTCACCAGTCAAAAAAGTTCCCTTTAATTGGACCCCAGAATGTCAAAATGCTTTTACGAAAGCAAAAAGATTACTTTGTACTGGACCCATTCTTTTGTCTCTAGACCTCTCCAAACCTTTTTCGTTACAGGTTGATGTCTGTGAGTCTGGGGTTGGGGCAGTACTTTTGCAAGCCGGGGACAATGGGCTGCAGTGCGAGCCGCACCAGTGGGCGTACTCTACAACTGAAAAAGAAGCCCTCGTGCTGGTACTGGCCTTGGAGCACTTCGATGTTTACGTGGGCCAAACTTCGCAGGTGGTCACAATCTATAGTGACCACAACCCTCTGGTGTATCTCCAGGCAATGAAGAACCACAATACGAGGCTCATGAGGTGGAGTCTCAGGGTGCAGCCCTATCAGATACAGATCATACAAATAGCAGGCAAAGAAAATATGCTTGCTGACTGTTTATCGATGTGTTAAAAATGTATTAGGCTAGGATGTGTTAGGGACCTTTGGTAAACAGTTGCAAGCTCTTTTTCTCCCTTTTTTGTATGAGTATTTATTGTTGTGTTTTTTTTTTTTTAGTGAGGAGATGCTCTGCTTCCTTCCGCAGGTATCTTGGACCTATGTTAGCCCTATGCTGTCTCGCTCTGAGTTTAGAGTTTGGATTTGTCATGAATATAGTTGAGCTCTACCTATGAGTTGGATGGTTGAGAGGAAAGGCGGTCCCATGATATTGTGCAATGGTGGCACAGTTACCAGTTGAGGTGGAAGCCTAGTCCTGAGCCTTCACGTTGTGGGGGTGTTGCATGCAAAGAGTATGTACCTTTTATTCGGAGCATGTGAACACACTCATAAAAGGCTACCTCTCAACCGGTGAACCAGGTAGCTAAGGGTTTGATGATTTCGGGGCCCCATCGTCAAATCAGCACCTAGGTTCAGCCAATCATGGAACAGGCAATTGTGAAGGTGACGTGGACACCACTCACATTCTCACCCATGTCATTTTCACCCAGCTGCTGGTTCAACACGGTTGTCCATTCTGTCTTTACCTCTTGATTTACCGTGTGGTACACGTATATTTCCAACTGTGTATGGTGTACTTGTAAATACTTAAAATCGCACTTGGTGAAGGAAAATATAATTCAGTCATTCAACTGTGTTTGTTCTGTTCCTTGCTCCCCTGGGTTGTGATAAATAATAAATAAACACAATGAAATATTTTTTTTCATTAGATTCAGAATGATTTTTGCGAAATTATTGCATACACAAATTTTCGCTTGCCCTGTTCATCATGACGTGTATTGCTATTTAAGCCAAAATCGGAAATTTTACTTATTCGGCATGGCTGCTCTGGTTAAGCAGACTGGTCTAGCTTCAACCGTCCGGTCTCTCCTTCATGGACCTCGCGAGCCAAGACTTTATTGATGGTTCTTATAGTATCAACCCCATTTATTCTCACCTATATCATTCTCAGCCACACGGCCTTCTCTGGGTGGACTGATACCACCAGGCCCAGTGACCTGGAAAGGTTCGACCTTCCTTCCAAATAGCCTGTGACTGGGGGTGAGAGCCTCCTGTTTATCAATCCCATTTTGCACATAGGTCAAGGGTCTGTTATTAATTCTCGCCTCTATTTCGGCCAAGACTCCGCAATTCTTCGGTGTTCCCCCACTTACCATGCAAGACCTATCGAATGCATCTTTTAACTGCGACCTTCAAGCGCTCATAGAAGCCTCCTTGCCAAGGTGCTCTAGGACTTATGAACTTTCACTCTCACACTACCTTCCTCAGGTGTTCACGCACCTCCCCCATCCCCAGAAGATTTCTAAAGATTTTGTCAGCTGCTCTGAAGCTTTTACCATTGTCAAATATAACCAGTCGTGGGTAAGAAGATCGAGCTGCAAACCTGAACAGCTATACGAAGGAGTCAGTCAACATATTTTCCGCCAACTCCAAACTTACAGCTCGGGTAGTTGCACAAGTAGGTAGGCAGTTATACACCGCCTGCGGGCCAACCCCCCTCCTCCTCCAGGACTTTTTAGGGTGATAGCCCCAGTATAGTCTATATCTACAGCCTCAATTGGTGTGTCACTCCGCCCCTCAGAAATGTTCAAGATATGTCAAATATGAAAATAAATGATATAAAATACCGACACAATGGAAACAAACACATATGCAGTTTAATGTGATCCTTTACTGACAACGTTTCGCCCACACAGTGGGCTTTTTCAAGTCACAAACAGATCTACCTGGGGTGGAAGGTACGGGAGTATTTATAGACAGGTTCAGAATGTTGAGGTCAGGTGGAGAATGCTGCATCTGATGATCTACCGGGTGGGGTTATAGAGTCTTGGGTAGCTTGGCAGGGGTATTGGACAAGTTGTGAGTAGACCTTCTGCAGTGTTCTATGTTCTTATGTGGGATAGCGATGAAGAAGTTTCTTGGCAAGTGGTCACCTGGCTCCGTTATGTTGACGACATTCTCCTCATAACTCCTAGACGCTTCAACGTTCAAGCTCTCCAAGACAAGCTCAACCAGGTCGAGCCCTCAATCCAGTTCACACTTGAAGAAGAAGTCGACAACACTCTTCCTTTCCTTGATGTTCTTCTCTGCAAAACTGACCATAAACCAACCAACCAAAACGATCTTCTCCACTTCTACTCTCACCACGACACCAAAACTAAACGTGATGTAATTATAGGCTTCTTCCTGCGTGCACTCAAGAATCTGCAGCAATGAGTTCCTTGAGGAAGAATGCACTATAATTGAACAAGTATTTTCTAAACTCCACTATCCTCGTCACTTCATCAGAGACTGCAGACGGCGGGCATTAAACATCTTCATCACACCCAGAGAAGACACTGCCGAGAAGAGATACATAGTCCTCCCCACCAACTCCATTGCCAAACATGTTTCCAACATCTTTTCCAATACATCATTCCAAGTATCTACCTCCACAACCACGACCATCAAGGACATCACCAGTAGTAGACAGGACAAGCTTCCATCCTCTGCAGGGGTATACATAATCCCTTGTAATGACTGCAACAAATTATACGTGGGTGAAACATCAAGAGACCTCCAAACACGTATTTCAGAACACCAATACGCAAGCAGGACTGACGATACAAGGAATGCCTGTGTACAACATCGCAATTCACACAACCATTTAATTAACTACAGAAACTCAAGACTTATCGCCACAGAAGACAACACTCAATACCGAAGAATCCTGATATCATCGCTTATCTCTATAACCAACAATTTCAACCAGAACAATTGCTTCTATAACATAGCTAAACCACTTGCCAAGAAACTTCTTCATCGCTATCCCACATAAGAACATAGAACACTGCAGAAGGTCTACTCACAACTTGTCCAATACCCAAGCTACCCAAGACTCTATAACCTCACCCGGTAGATCATCAGATGCAGCATTCTCCACCTGACCTCAACATTCTGAACCTGACTATAAATACTCCCGTACTTTCCACCCCAGGTAGATCTGTTTGTGACTTGAAAAAGCCCACTGTGTGGGCGAAACGTTGTCAATAAAGGATCACGTTAAACTGCATATGTGTTTATGTTTCCATATGTCAAATATTTTATCCACAGTGGTACATTACAGACCATTCTGGAAAAAATACCCTGACTTTGCTCCCTGTAAATAAAGCATTACCTCGTGTGTGTGCGTGTGACCCAACAATTAATATTTTCACCAATAAAATACCTTTGTAACTTGTCATGATTGTGACCAGGTCTATCTGGAGTTCATTACCTTTGTAACTTGCTCTGCTATCATAACTTTGGGGTCCAGTCCCTGGACCCATTATGTTCCTCTGTAATCTTTTGACTACCGCCCACAGGATGGGTATGGGGTGCATAAACGTATTAAACTAACTCTGCACCTGCTCCTGGGGCAGAGGTGGAAATAAATGGTATAAAATACCGACACAATGGAAATATAAACACACATGCAGTATAATGTGATCCTTTATTGACTACGTTTCGCCCACACAGTGGGCTATTTTCATGTCACAAACAGAACTATCTGGGGTGGAAGGAACGCGAGTATTTATAGTCAGGTTCAGAATGCTGATGTCAGGTGGACTCTATAACCCCACTCGGTACATCATCAGATGCAGCATTCTCCACCTGACCTCAGCACTCTGAACCTGACTATAAATACTCGCGTTCCTTCCACCCCAGGTAGTTCTGTTTGTGACTTGAAAAAGACCACTGTGTGGGTGAAACGTAGTCAATAAAGGATCACATTATACAGCATATGTGCTTATATTTCCATGGGGCAGAGGTGGCGGCCCATGATATTGTAAGGTCCTCCCATCGTACCGTCAACAGATGGTGCATTTCATTATCACCTTCTTGACCGCAGCTCGACCTTTAAGTACCCAGTAATTATGACTAATGCAGATAAGGGCCTCTCCAAACCTTGCATGCATAGTCCTCTGATGAGCATCGCTTATCATCAGTTACGCCAACCATCCATTCTTCCCCAATAGCACGGGATGTTTGACTCCATAACTGAGATCTGCGTTGTTTAGCCTTTCCGTGCACCTTATTAACCCTGCATGATCTAGGAACAACTCCAACGAGTGTACCAGTTTATGACTTCCCGATTCTCCGATCGACCCAAGACCAGACATTTCGTCTGCTTGTCCAGTCGCCAGTAACTCCACATACTGATTGGTAGGTAAGACACAGGCAACATTTAGGCAACTTTATTTCGAAATAAAGTTGTCTAAATGTTGCCTATGTGTCTTACCTACCAACCTGTCGGTATTGTGTACCAGTTTCATATTCAACTCCACATACTGCTGGATCCAGAGATCGACAACTAGAGCCCTCGGCCTACTTTGTCAATCAGATTTTTTCACGAATCGGAGCACCATTTCTGTGACTACGATCAGTTTCCTTAACGAGGAGCAGCGTTTTGAGTCAAACAACTCAGTGCCTGGTTCCCCCACGAAATGTACCATGCAGCTGGTTACCTCTTCGAACTTCTGATCTGGCCACTCCTCCACTGGTAATCAACCCGGGCCTTTAAACCAAATCTCACTCTTGCCCAGCTTTTTGTGTGTCACCCCTCTGCTGATCAGGTAGGGTGGGTTCTGGACAGTTGGGACGTGTAAAATTGTAGATACTGGCTGCAGTTCCCGAATTTCTTTCATCCAATTCCGAACATAGGCCAGTTTAGTCCTATCATTCTTGACCCACTGTAAGACCACTTCCGAGTCCGTCAATAAATACGTGTTTCTCACTCCTAAGTTACTCAACACTTCCTTTAAGTACCTCCCCAGTCTTGCTTCCAACAACATTGCTGTTAGCTCCAGCTTTAGGATGGAACACTCCTGCCCCCAACATCTTGCTCCTGGGGGATTTCAACTTGAGGCACCTAAAACGGAGGAATATAGCAAATAATGGAAATAAATGGTATAAAATACCGACACAATGGAAATATAAACACATATGCAGTTCAATGTGATCCTTTGTTGACAACGTTTCGCCCACACAGTGTGACTTGAAAAAACCCACTGTGTGGAGTAAACGTTGTCAATAAAGGATCACATTAAACTGCATATGTGTTTATATTTCCATAGCAAATAATGTTGTTGCAGTGATAACACCAGGAGGCAGCTCTGACGAGAACTCACACACACACGAGCTTTTAAATCTCTGCACAAAATTCAACTTAAACCAGCAAATAATAGAACCTACTAGATTGGAGAATACAATGGACCTCATCTTCACTAAAAATGATGATCTGATACGAAATGTCACCACATCAAAAATAATATACTCGGATCACAACATAATCGAGGTTCAGACATGTATGCGCGAAGCCCCAGACTGACAAAATGAGATTAGTCACAAGGGAGCCTTCACCAAATTCAACTTCAATAACAAGAACATAAAGTGGGACCAAGTAAATCAAGTCCTAAACGATATAAGCTGGGAAGATAGACTAAGCAACACAGACCCCAACTTATGCCTAGGACAGATTAACTCGGTGGCACTCGATGTATGCACAAGACTTATTCCTTTAAGAAAAAGGAGGAGTAGATGTGAAATAGAAAGAGACAGGCGATCCCTTTACAGGCGACGGAAAAGAATAACAGAGCGGTTAAAAGAGGCCAATATATCTGAAATGCGTAGGGAGTCACTGGTCACAGAAATAGCAAACATCGAACTTAAGCTAAAGGAATCTTATCGGAGTCAGGAATCGCGGGAAGAACTGAAAGCCATAAATGAAATCGAAAGTAACCCAAAGTATTTCTTTTCTTATGCCAAATCAAAGTCGAGAACAACATCCAGTATTGGGCCCCTACTTAAACAAGATGGGTCCTACACAGATGACAGCAAGGAAATGAGTGAGCTACTGAAGTTCCAATATGACTCGGTTTTTAGCAAGCCGCTAACCAGACTGAGAGTCGAAGATCTAAATGAATTTTTTATGAGAGCCACAGAATTTGGTTAACACAAGCCTATCTGATACTATCCTGACGCCAAATGACTTCGAACAGGCGATAAATGACATGCCCATGCACTCTGCCCCAGGGCCAGACTCATGAAACTCCGTGTTCATCAAGAACTGCAAGAAGTCCCTATCACGAGCTTTTACCATCCTATGGAGAGGAAGGACACGGGGGTCGTCCCACAGTTACTAAAAACAACAGACATAGCCCCACTCCACAAAGGGGGCAGTAAAGCAATAGCAAAGAACTACAGACCGATAGCACTAACATCCAATATCATAAAAATCTTTGAAAGGGTCATAAGAAGCAAAATCGCCACCCATCTAGATACCCATCAGTTACACAACCCAGGGCAACATGGGTTTAGAGCAGGTCGCTCCTGTCTGTCTCAACTATTGGATCACTACGACAAGGTCCTAGATGCACTAGAAGGCAAAAAGAATGCAGATGTAATATATACAGACTTTGCAAAAGCCTTCGACAAGTGTGACCATGGCGTAATAGCGCACAAAATGTGTGCTAAAGGAATAACAGGAAAAGTTGGTAGATGGATTAATAATTTCCTCACAAACAGAACACAAAGAGTAGTAGTCAACAGAGTAAAGTCTGCGGCGGCTGCGTTGAAAAGCTCTGTTCCACAAGGCACAGTACTCACTCCCATCTTGTTTCTCATCCTCATATCTGTCAAAAAACATCTTATCTCCCTAACATAACCCACCGTCAGCCAACTACATGAAAACCACCTATTCACACACACACACACACACACACACACGATTTAGTCCCGGAACTGAGAGGTATGTCTTATGAGGAGAGGTTAAGGGAACTCAACCTGATGACACTAGAGGATAGGAGGGATAGAGGGGACATGATAACAACGTATAAAATTCTAAGAGGCATTGACAAGGTGGACAAGGATCGAATGTTTCAGAGATGGGATACAGAAACAAGCACCGTGTCTTCCTTTGCAGATGACACCCGAATCTGCATGACAGTGTCTTCCATTGCAGACACTGCAAGGCTCCAGGCGGACATCAACCAAATATTTCAATGGGCTGCAGCAAACAATATGAAGTTCAACGATGAGAAATTTCAATTACTCAGATATGGTAAACATGAGGAAATTAAAACTTCATCAGAGTACAAAACAAATTCTTTCCACAAAATAGAGTGAAAAACCAACGTCAAAGACCTGGGAGTGATCATGTCGGAAGATCTCACCTTCAAGGACCATAACATTGTGTCAATCGCATCTGCTAGAAAAATGACAGGATGGATAATGAGAACCTTCAAAACTAGGGAGGCCAAGCCCATGACGACACTCTTCAGGTCACTTGTTCTATCTAGGCTGGAATATTGCTGCACACTAACAGCACCTTTCAAGGAAGGTGAAATTGCTGATCTAGAAAATGTACAGAGAACCTTCACGGTGCGCATAACGGAGATAAAACACCTCAATTACTGGGAGCGCTTGAAGTTCCTGAACCTGTATTCCCTGGAACGCAGGCGGGAGAGATACATGATTATATACACCTGGAAAATCCTAGAGGGACTAGTACAGAACTTGCACACGAAAATCACTCACAACGAAACAAAAGGCTCGGTAGACGATGCAACATCCCCCCAATGAAAAGCAGGGGTGTCACTAGCACGTTAAGAGACAATACAATAAGTGTCAGGGGCCCGAGACTGTTCAACTGCCTCCCAGCATACATAAGGGGGATTACCAATAGACCCCTGGCTGTCTTCAAGCTGGCACTGGACAAGCACCTAAAGTCGGTACCTGACCAGCCGGGCTATGGCTCGTACGTTGGACTGCGTGCAGCCAGCAGTAACATCCTGGTTGATCAGGCTCTGATCCACCAGGAGGCCTGGTCACAGACCGGGCCGCGGAGGCGTTGACTCCCGGAACTCTCTACAGATAAACTCCAGGTAGAGGCGTCACTCTCGCTCGGCTGGTGGCTAAACTGACCTGCTCCCCTGCCACTAAATAAGTTACTGCCCCATCACAGAAGACTTGAGTCATAAATCTCTCCCCATGTTTCCGAGGGACCTAGGGAATGCAAACTCGTGTAGTCTTGCTAAATCCTTGCTAACCAGATCCTACTCCCAACAGATTGTTTTTGGCAGTGCGTCATCCCATCCCAGGTCCGTTGCACTAGCATTCATTCTCGGATAGTAATGGGTGTCAGTATATGCAAAGGATCAAAGGCAGTCTGCACTTTACTCAATAGGGACCTTCGGCTTAGCTTCCTTTCCCCATCAGGTTTCCTATTATCCTAAGTCTGTCTTCCTCAATTTCCCATCCCAGCCCAAATACGGACGATACTGCAGGCACTCTGTAACCTTTATAATCCTGCTCCACCATGTCTCGTAACCTGGGATTGTTCGTTGTCCACTCTCTCTCAACGGCATATTAGCCGAGAGCATCTCCCGATTAGACTCGCCGTAAATGTCCGTTAATAGTCTCTCGTCCGAGGTAGTGCCCTGCATATTATCTACGTAAAATAAAGTCTTCAGTAATTCTTTAAGGGGACTGTTACAATGTGTCAGATGGTAGTCGATGATATCCTGCAGCAAGAACGGTGAACTGGTAGCGCCGAATAAGACAGCATTGAACCTATAAGTCTCGTATCTCTGTTCAGGTACCTTGGCGTTTGCCAACCACAAAAATCTCGTGTAATCCTTATCTTAAATCAGCCGTGACGACCTGTGTTTCTGGTAGGTCTTCACGCAGTTCGAGTCGCATCACTAGCACAGCCTCAGGGAAATGAGATGGTACCCTGCCACCCATAATATAACCCGCTGGGGTCCTACACAGGCCAATACCCTCCTTGATAGTCCTTGTGGACACAAATTCGTCCATGAAGTTGCCCCCAACTAAATTCCCACATCCTTGACTGTATCTGGTAATCTCTGGCTTTGCCAGCCTCACGCTTAGTTCCTTCAAACGTTGAACTGCTGCAGCCAGACCTTTGGTGGTAATGATCTCAGGTAATCTCTTCACTATCAAGGCCGTGCCCTGTCTACGATGTCTGCCTAATTTGATAGCGACACCTACAGTTTGGGACCCGGCCACCATATCCTTCCAAAGTTATACTAACCTTGCTATCAGTTCTTAATTTCAACTAGTGCTTCTCTTGTTTCGGCTTTCTTCCCGTTCACAACCACTGTCATGACGGTGGCTAAAGCTACAAAACCTTGGAATCTCCCACTAGGACTAGATTTCCTTACCAAGTTCACCACACTGGCTACCACCTCGGGTTTGCGTTTACTCACCACCCTTTCTTGAACTGTGCTACCCGTGGCCTGAGCTTGCTTCGTCTCATTTGGACGCACTGCGATATGGGGTTTGCCTTTCCGACAGCCACGACACTCATTGAGTTGAACATTGCAATCCTTGGCAAATTGTTCCCCACAACACTTAAAGCAGAGTCGCAACTCCTTTATCTGCTAGAGCCTTTGGTCGTAGTAGGCATTGTCCGAACACCCTAAACTACCGTGCTCACCTTCGCAGAACACACAATGTCTTGTACTGATAGCCTTGGTGACTCCTCCTTTGGTCCCCTTGTGTGCATTAGACCTGTCTCCCGAGTGCCTGGGGTGGTTGTCAGATTTTCCCCTCACCTATGCTCAGGTGAGAGATAAGATCTCCCAACCCTTCAGTGATTTATTTTATTGTAAACCGGTTCGTCTGGTAGTTCAAATGCAACTCGTGTACTGAAGTGCTAGCCAGTTTCATTTGAAGTGTCTGGCTAACAAACCATTCTGACTTACCCCAGTCACATAAATCTGAGACTGTCAGATTTATAACTTCAATGTGGAACTTCTCTAGGCTCCGACAGTCGTGTCAGCAAGCCTCTAAGTCCAACAACCGATACCATACAGGTATCTTTAATTCCTCTGTGTTTCCAAACATGTCTTTTCATTGACTCCTGGCATGCTGGTAATTAGCATCATCGGTTTGGTTGTATTGAACCATGCCCTTGAGTTGTGACCGACAAATTATTTCTGTCGTCACTCTGGGCCTTAAACTGGTCCCAAAACGCAATGTACTCTTTCAAGGTTCCATTAAATGTAGGTAAATTTAACTGAGGCAATCTGGGCAACATATAGACAGGAGTCAAGAAATCGTAATGACACGATTGCAAACAAACCATACCCCCCCGCCGGGATTGAACCCGCGGTCATAGAGTCTCAAAACTCCAGCCCGTCGCGACGGGCTGGAGTTTTGAGACTCTATGACCGCGGGTTCAATCCCGGCCGGGGGTATGGTTTATAGACAGGAGAGTGGCTGCTTGTACTTCCAGCAGTATTAGTCACCGTACCTGGCGTATTAGTCACCGTACCTGGCATATTAGCCTTTAATGTTTTTATTAAACATTATACTCATCCATCTCCTCATGACACTCCTCATCCTCTTCGAAGAAATCATCCTGAGCTTGCTCGAGACTCATTATCCTCAATAGCTTGTTGCTCATATGCCAAAAATGCTTGCTCATACGCTTCCTTTCTTCACCTAAAAGCTTCAGACAATCTTGTAAATCATTGCAATCTACATTACTGCGTTGACTAGCCACAAAAAAAAAAAAATCGTCCAACTAGGTATATTTCTACACTATAGGAAGGGGACTAGCTGGAGATTCGTCTGTAAAAACTTGCATTTGTGGTCACAGTGGTGCCTATGCTAACCTTCCTATGGTGTAGAAATATACCTAGTTGGACGATTCTCGTTGTGGCTAGCTGGTCCAGTGGCTAACGCGACGGTCTGGAGTTTTGAGACTCTCTGATCGCGGGTTCTATTCCCGCCCGTGGTATGGTTTGTTTGCAATTGTATCATTACGATTTCGTGAGTCATGTTCAAATGCCCTTTGCATGCACCCACTGATCGTAACTTCTCTAGCACAGAAACGGATTTTCTTCCGCCATTGTTATGTTTTAGTTAGAGTGCAGCACTAATTCGTACCTTAATTAGCCTATCATTCAACATAATATGAAATTAGGTAAGAACAAACGAGTCTCAAAGCTCCTCGATGAGTAACGATTTTCTTTTTCAATACAAAAATGAATTTTATCCATTACAAAAATGCAGTCTTTACAAAATTAATTTCATATGGTCAGCACAAATAAATTTATTAATTTCACTATTGAAACAAGAAATGTCCAAATGTTGTGTGCAAATAACTTGTATAATCACTGTAAATATTAACTAGGCTATATCTGGCCCAGCTGTAATAATTGTTGTAAATATTGCATATGTCTAATCTAACTTTGGCTACTTGCAAATTCACTGTAAATAATCAAATTTACAAAGCTTATTTTTGCCTACTTCTGGCTTGCTTGTAAATAATTACCTTTTTGTGTAGTTCTAGCTAGCCTAGCCAAGCCGAGTTAACTTTGTAAATCACTGGTAAGTAACTTTGGTTTAGCTAAATTAAGACGAGATCTGTCTAATTAGACTAGTCATTCCACAATCTAGGTTCAAAGGATAATGTGAAAATGTGTACTGTCTACATACTTGTGAGAAGTATTTCCTAACAAGAACTGTGGAAAATTAAAAATGTGATCAAGGTCCCAGGACCGAAACGTTTTCTAATAAATATGTTATAGTGTTTGCTTACGTGTCTTTCTAAACCAAAATTAAAAATTACCTGGATGAATCTCATTAGATACATACCAGTAATTTTATAAAAGTAACAAAGATAATTATTCTTTATCAATGTTACAGAGACATGTAGGAATTTTAGGACATCGTAGGCCGCAAAAAATGTCCTCCATCGATACCTACTCCACTCATATCTCCACAAGTCACTCTGGACCTATATTAATTTCAAATGAAATGTACATCACCAGGAATTCTGGTATAACATTAATATAAATATGTGGACTGTATATTAAATTTAAAAAAAAAATGACTACATCTACATTGAAGGAGAATTTATAATAATAACACTCAGCAATTTGTCTGGAGATTACTTGGTGTGTCATACACAAACCCCTGCCTAAAATATGAAGAAAATACTGGCCAGAATTTCAACATAAATATATAGACATGACTTAGTTGGGGTTCCTGGACTGTCCTGTCGACTCGCCTTGTCAAGTTCTGCAGGACTGCAAATACAACAATTTCTGCTTCTATTTGGGAGGTTTTAACCACAATTTAACCTCCAGAGCGACAAAATTTATGCACATTTCACTAGCGTGCCTTTGCCCAGTTCAAAACAATGGCGTCTCTCCCCAGCGATGCTCACCAATTTCACTGGTTCTTTATTTATAAATTAATTTTTATTACCTACAATATATTCCATCAATTTACATACAAAATACACTATATTTTCAGAAAATATACAGTATTTTCCACAAGATCTGTTGAGACAGACACCATGATATTAATCGACTCACAAGGGCTTTTACAACACTCTCGTGAGCAAAACCGCAGAAAATGTCACTCACAGAGTACCTGATGGTTGGGCGTGATCCCGCTTATTCACAGTAAGTTAACTTCCCCTGCATTACCCACCAGTGTTAGTGGTCACGTGACTAGGGGCAAAATACAGTAATAAATTTCACAAAGGGATCTGTCACAGAAACTCGTATCAACGATTCGTTGGGACGCCATTACTTTTTTTGAATCAACATTTTACTTCTTTTGAATCTATAATTACTAATTAGAGAAGGTGGTAATAGCAAGTATTTATATCACAGAGAAATTAAGTCCCGTCTTTTAGTCTCTCAAGTTTTTCCCCTTTCATCTTTTTTTCCTTCATCCTGATGGTCATTGTGGCTATATACGGTGAGCTCTTAACCCCAGACTGGGACTGGGGTCGCCACTTGGGTTCAGTGCGATGTTAACCCCAGACTGGGACTGGGGTCGCCACTTGGGTTCAGTGCGATGTTAACCCCAGACTGGGACTGGGGTCGCCACTTGGGTTCAGTGCGATGTTAACCCCAGACTGGGACTGGGGTCGCCACTTGGGTTCAGTGTGATGTTAACCCCAGACTGGGACTGGGGTCGCCACTTGGGTTCAGTGTGATGTTAACCCCAGACTGGGACTGGGGTCGCCACTTGGGTTCAGTGCAATGTAGATTCAGCTTAGAGAAAATACTGCATGTGAAGACGGTATTGTTCTTTCGGCTGCTACAAATAAACATTTACTAAAATTAATTCATTGTTTTGGTGAAAAAATAGCATGAAGCTACAAATTAAGACAAATAAATAATATTTTGAGTGTAAACATACTGCGATACTCTGAATGTTATCAAAGTATATTTTTGTACTGTTATCATCTCAAGTGGTGGACACGTGATTGACTCTACATAAAAATATTAATATTATCTCAGCATGCATCTCGTGATTACAGTTGGTCCACGTTAAGTACTGTACGTTCAACAACACCTTTGCAGCAGTACTTTTGTAGCAACTGTAATGTACTTACGTAATCGTTGTAATTATATGTTTGAAGTTATATATAGTTTGTAATTATTTATAGCTACCTTCGTAGTATCCCGTCTTAAATATGTAATCAATCATAGTCAACAATATTCCAGTGGTCGCAGCTCTTACAGCATCAACTTGTTTCTCATTCCAGTAATCAAAATCATTATTTATGGAGAAGAACTTTATATGATCTCGGCAGCGCCTCTTGATATACAACTGTGACCTCGTGTTCTTGTTTATGGAGTCAAGAAGTATTACTCATATTCTCTTATCCATTTATTATCTCTCATGTAAGACTATAATGCTTTCACGGATCTTATCAGCCAATGATAACATATCTAATGTATTCAACTTATATTCATATCTTTATTTTTAAATTGTTGAAGTCATTTTGACTTTTCCTCATTTACTTATTTGTCTCCTATTATACGAACATACTGCAACAACTTACTGCAACAACATACTGCAACAACATACTGCAACAACATAATCATATTTTGGTCTTATGTTGTGACCACGATAGTTCCCATTTATATTTTAAAGAATCTTATAAAGATTGCTTGATTAGCTTATGTTTCTCAAAATTAAATTTATTATATTTTTCTATGACAACTTTTCTAAGTGCTCATTTATATGTCCCCATTTTTGGTTTATGGCTTCATGCTTTTAATATCTGTATCCAAGAGCCTAATGGACACAAGATGGTGCGCAGTCAACATATGGAAATCACTATACCTATACCAATGACTCGGGTGAAATAAAGTTGGTAGAATTACCGACAATATGTAAAGTAAAAGGACACAAGTGCAACTAATGTGACATTTATTGTGGCAACGTTTCGCTCTCCAGGAGCTTTATCAAGCCATTACAAACAATACATGGACACAGAGGGTATATAAAGGCTCAGAGTGAGGTGAATACTAGTGAGGTACCATTTCGATGTTCACTAGTGGTAGTAGTAGTAGTAGTAGTAGTGGTAGTGACGAAAGTAATACAATATGGTAAAGCAATTAATTCGTACATGAGTAAAAGGATATAAAAGCTATTACTTGGGTAACAAAAAGCCTGAGAGTGATGGACATGTGTTCCATATCACCAAGATACTTCACACCCTGTTGTACAAGAATGGTATACAATACCGACAAGATAAAATTAAGACACATGTGCAACATCTGGGTATCTTTATTGTAGACGTTTCGCCATCCAGTGGCTTTATCAATACAAATTCCAGGACATAACTTGAAGACAGAACTGTCAAGTTATGTCCTGGAATTTGTATTGACAAAGCCACTGGATGGCGATACGTCTACAATAAAGATACCCAGATGTTGCACATGTGTCTTAATTTCATCATATTTCACACCCACTGAGTGAATCCCTCATTGAGAGTGACAGACATGCGTTCCATTACCAAGATACCTTACACCCACTGATTGAATCCTCCCTTGAGAGTGAGGAACATGTGTTTCATATCAACAAAATACTTCACACCCACTCTGTTCCACAAGGCACAGTACTCACTCCCATTCTATTCCTCATCCTCATTTCTGACATAGACAGAGATGTAAGTCATAGCTCCGGGCTTTCCTTTGCGGATGACACCTGGATCACCATGGCAGTGACCTCCATCGAAGACACAGCGAGACTCCAAGCGGACATCAACCAAATCTTCGAATGGGCCACTCAAAACAATATGAAATTCAACGAGGAGAAATATGGAAAACGTGAAGAAATTAAAAATGTGTCAAGGTATACCACAAATTCTAACCATACAATAGAGCGGAAAAGTAATGTGAAGGACCTGGGAGTGATAATGTCAGAGGATCTCGCCTTCAAAGACCACACCAATGTATCCTCATCCGCTAGGAAAATGATAGGATCGATAATGAGAACCTTCAAAACTAGGGACGCCAAGCCCATGATGATTCTCTTCAAATCGCTTGTGCTCTCTAGGCTGGAATACTGTTGTACACTAACGGCCCCCTTCAAGGCTGGCGACACTGCAGACCTTGAGAGTATACCAAGAACTTTCACGTCACAAATAAGTGCGATAAGGCACCTAAACTGCTGTTAACGGTTGAAGGTCCTTGATCTATATTCCCTCGAACGCAGGCGAGAGAGATACATGATAATATACACTTGGAAGGTCCTGGAGGGATTGGTACCAAACCTGCACACGAAAATCACTGCATTTGAAAGCAAAACACACGGCAGAAGATGCAACATTCCCCCGATGAAAAGCAGGGGCGCCACGAGTACACTGAGAGACAACGCAATAAGTGTCCGGGGCCCAAGATTGTTCAATTGCCTACCAGCATACATAAGGGGGATTACCAATAGACCCCTGACAGGCACCTAAAGTTAGTACCTGACCAACCGGGCTGTGGTTCGTACATCAGCTTGCGTACGGCCAGCAGTAACAGCCTGGTTCATCAGACCCTGATCCACAATGAGGCCTGGTCTCAGACCGGGCCGCGGGGGCGTTGACCCCCGAAACCCTCCCCAGGTAAACTCCAGGTAAACCCACTGAGTGAATCCCTTCTTAAGAGTGACAGACATGTGTTCCATACCACCAAGATACCTCACACCCACTAAGTGAATTCCTCTTTATGTTAGACCCAGCGTGGGAATCTTACTTTATTATTTATGTGGTAATTATGATGGTTTCTTACGAGTCATAACACTTGGATTGCAGAGACTCATGCATATTGCAACTTTTCAAAATATCTCTTTATGGACTCGCGTAATCGTAATGACACGATTGCAAACAAACCATTGGATTTGAGTGGGACTTACACATCAGAGCTTATTTCTTGGGTGGCATTGAAAATTGGGTTGGGCAAATGTTTTGTTAGTGGGATGAATTGTAAAGGACCTGCCTAGTATGGGCCAACAGACCTGCTGCAGTGTTCCTCCTTTCTTATGTTCTTGTACCACGGGTGGGGTTTGAGAGTCACAAAAAGGAGTTTTGTGACTCTCTGATCGCGGGTTCTAACCCCAACCGTGGTATGGTTTATCTCTTCATGGATTTTTTTTTTAGGAATTCACGAATGAGTACATATAAGTGGTCGCACGATTTTTTATTTTTCATTCTTCCATTTCTTACGTTTACAAACTGTGAACGCCTCATCCGATCGGCTTGAAAATTTCAGTCCTGATATTACCAGGAAAACGTTGATGCACTTGTTAGCGTGTACACGAGCCAGCTGAGAAATTTTATATATAAAATTTCAGGATTTGCTTCAAACTATTAACGCTGGTGAATTATACACAGGTTAAAGGTTGATATTATTATTAAAAGTATTAGTGCCAATCTGCCATTTTAATGTTTAAATTGCATCTTTTCCTTTGAAATAACATAACTTAACTTCTTCTAAATGGTTTCAGTCTTTCCAGGTGAATGTATTTTGGTAGGTAAGACACATAGGCAACAGTTAGGCAACTTTATTCCGAAACGTTTCGCCTACACAGTAGGCTTCTTCAGTCGAATACAGAAAGTAGGCAGGAACAGTGGAGATGTGAAGACGATGTAATCAGTCCATCACCCTTGAAGTCGTAGAATTTGAGGTTGTCAGTCCCTCGGCCTGGAGAAGTTCAGTTCCATAGTCAGGAACTATCAGATAGTTCCTGACTATGGCCGAGGGACTGACAACCTCAAATTCTACGACTTCAAGGGTGATGGACTGATTACATCGTCTTCACATCTCCACTGTTCCTGCCTACTTTCTGTATTCGACTGAACAGTGGAGATGTGAAGACGATGTAATCAGTCCATCACCCTTGAAGTCGTAGAATTTGAGGTTGTCAGTCCCTCGGCCATAGTCAGGAACTATCTCATAGTTCCTGACTATGGAACTGAACTTCTCCAGGCCGAGGGACTGACAACCTCAAATTCTACGACTTCAAGGGTGATGGACTGATTACATCGTCTTCACATCTCCACTGTTCCTGCCTACTTTCTGTATTCGACTGAAGAAGCCTACTGTGTAGGCGAAACGTTTCGGAATAAAGTTGCCTAACTGTTGCCTATGTGTCTTACCTACCAACCTGTCGGTATTGTATACCATTTTGATAAATGTATTTTAATGAAGCGAAAAGGTAAACTTTTCAATTTTCTCACATAGTAATTTGTGATGATGAGAGTGCAAGCAGCCAGTGAACAATGGCTTCTTCTGTATTAACGGTGAACATCAAAATGGTATACAATACCGACAGGTTGTTAGCTAAGACACATATGCAACAGTTAGACAACTTTATTCCGAAACGTTTCGCCTACACAGTAGGCTTCTTCAGTCGAATACAGAAAGTAGGCAGGAACAGTAGAGATGTGAAGACGATGTAATCAGTCCATCACCCTTGTAGTCGTAGAATTTGAGGTTGTCAGTCCCTCGGCCTGGAGAAGTTCAGTTCCATAGTCAGGAACTATCTGAAGATCAAGCGACAGTGCGGAGACTTATATACTGTCGGAAGGAGAGGTGCAGGGTAGTAGTAGTAGTAGTAGTAGTAGTAGTAGTAGTAGTAGTAGTAGTAGTAGTAGTGAGACTGTAGCCACTGAGAGGTCATGTCCCTCTCAGATCCAACACTTCTCACTTGAAAAGCTTGTCCAAGGTGTTTTCTGTACCAAGATGCCATGTGTTGCAGTGTCTGACAAGATGAACATCAAAATGGTATACAATACCGACAGGTTGTTAGGTAAGACACATATGCAACAGTTAGACAACTTTATTCCGAAACGTTTCGCCTACACAGTAGGCTTCTTCAGTCGAATACAGAAAGTAGGCAGGAACAGTAGAGATGTGAAGACGATGTAATCAGTCCATCACCCTTGTAGTCGTAGAATTTGAGGTTGTCAGTCCCTCGGCCTGGAGAAGTTCAGTTCCATAGTCAGGAACTATCTGAAGATCAAGCGACAGTGCGGAGACTTAAATACTGTCGGAAGGAGAGGTGCAGTGTAGTAGTAGTAGTAGTAGTAGTAGTAGTAGTAGTAGTAGTAGTAGTAGTAGTAGTAGTGAGACTGTAGCCACTGAGAGGTCATGTCCCTCTCTGAACTGAACTTCTCCAGGCCGAGGGACTGACAACCTCAAATTCTACGACTACAAGGGTGATGGACTGATTACATCGTCTTCACATCTCTACTGTTCCTGCCTACTTTCTGTATTCGACTGAAGAAGCCTACTGTGTAGGCGAAACGTTTCGGAATAAAGTTGTCTAACTGTTGCATATGTGTCTTCTGTATTAACGTTGGTACAGTTACCAACAATATAAGTAAAAGGACACAAGTGCAAGCCATACCACGGGTGGGGTTAGAACCCCCGATCAGAGAGTCTCAAAACTATAAACCGTCGCGTTAGCCACTGGACCAGTTAGTTTTGAAACTCTGTGATCGCAGGTTCTAACCCCGCCTGTGGTATGGTTTATTTGCAATCGTGTCATTACGATTTCGTGAGTCATGTTGACACAAGTGCAACTAATGTGACAGTTTATTGTGGCAACGTTTCGCTCTCCAGGAGCTTTATCAAACCACAATAAAATTTCACAGTTGCACTTGTGACTTTTTACTTAACAGTGATTCTTCTGTTCAGCTTCAAGCTCTCAGTGACAGTGAGCTTTGAACAAAGGTTCACAATGAATTTGAGTACTGAACGTTATTACTTTCTAATTATATTTAATAATAATAATAATAATAATAATAATAATAATAATAATAATAATAATAATAATCTTTACTTTTACAAGTACAAGATACAACGTATAAGGATCTAGCTATCATCATTCGTCCTGGTTAACATAATTTACCTGAAATGCTCTGCATTTCAGGTAAATTATGTTAATTTTGTGCCCAGGATGTGACCCACACCAGTCGGCTGACACCCAGGTAGCTATTTATTGCTAGGTGTACACGGACGGTAGGTGTCTTGAGAAAACATGCCCCAGTGTTTCCATCCGAGCTACGGGACACTAAATTACTTTCCCGTGAAATAACTCCGGAAAGAATCTTTTGATCGGCTTCAATCACTAGACCCGTCAAGGGAGGTTCCTTGACGCTGGTGAGGGGATCTTGATCTAGGGAATTGGATCTGTGCTCCAGTCCCCTAAATTGAATCTAAATGCCTTCCATCCCTCCTTACATGCGCTGTATAATCCTATGGGTTTAGCGCTCCCCCATTTATATTCATGGGATAATTTTTAATGCACGAACCTATAGGCTTCACACCCGGACTAGTATTGGACTCTAAAGTGTTTAATTGAAAATTTTGCTTTACCCTCCCAACTTATCTCAGGTAAGAACATTTCTGTTTCTTATAAAGAAATATTGAAATTAGTATCGTTAAAAAAAAGAGAAAATAAAGTGAAGATTTATTTTGTACACGTTTCAGCCACTATTGGGTTTTATTAAGTACATACTAAGACTGAACAAAACTGCAGCTTATACTGGTCATCCAGAGTGTGTGGTGCACTGCAGGAGGTGTTAGTTCGATTATATTGATGATTTCAGACAGCTATGTTCAAGTTTGTCATTTAATTCAAAATATTTCATGGCTCTGTCCCATGCCATGATGTGGAAGTTAGTGTTGCGGTGTTGCACACAAACATCTGTGCTGCACAAGCATCTGTGTTGCAGATGCCTGTGTTGCACACAGGCATCTGCGATATCACGAGTACCTACACACCCTATACATGATACAAAGACCCAGGAATTCACAAAATTCTCTGTGTTGCGCACGTGACCAAGTTTACATCGGAGAAACTACTAATAACCTTCCCATATGCTTACAAGGGCACAAATTCGCCTGTAGAATAAATATCAAGAACGCTTGTAAGTTGTGTACAACACTAACTCCCACTCTCACGTCATAACATGTGACAACGTCAAGCTGCTTTTTCAAGAAAATAACAAGATTAAGCAAAAGTGTTCGGAGTCATCTAGAATCATATTAACTAAAACCCCATAAAACACTGCTGTAGGCTCACTTTGACGACTCCCACAGCACACATCGTCTTGTAACAAAAGAAATAAAGCAAGGGTCACTAGACCTTTTTTCAAATCCACTGATCATTATATATACATCTGACTACCTGCCCAGATGCCCACTTATGAGTGAAAATTGTCTAGATATATTTTGGTCACTGCGCAGTGTGAAGAAGGTATCCCTCTGCACTGGTCACTGCGCAGTGTGAAGAAGGTATCCCCATGCACTGGTCACTGCGCAGTGTGAAGAAGGTATCCCCATGCACTGAGGTATATATACATTGAGGCAGAGTGAAACATAACTTGCTAATGCAGTGAAATATTTGCGTTGAACATTTGAAGGGAATTAAAAGAGGCATTAACGAGTCATCATACATGCACTGGTCACTGCGCAGTGTGAAGAAGGTATCCCCATGCACTGGTCACTGCGCAGTGTGAAGAAGGTATCCCCATGCACTGGTCACTGCGCAGTGTGAAGAAGGTATCCCCATGCACTGGTCACTGCGCAGTGTGAAGAAGGTATCCCCATGCACTGGTCACTGCGCAGTGTGAAGAAGGTATCCCCATGCACTGGTCACTGCGCAGTGTGAAGAAGGTATCCCCATGCACTGAGGTATATATACATTGAGGCAGAGTGAAACATAACTTGCTAATGCAGTGAAATATTTGCGTTGAACATTTGAAGGGAATTAAAAGAGGCATTAACGAGTCATCATACAGAAACTAAAATCAACATTTCTTCTATTGAACATTAAAATGGTATAAAATACCAACAGGTTGTTAGGTAAGACACATATGCAACAGTTAGGTATCCATATTGTTTCATACTATGGAACAATGCTCTTCTCCAGACTGAGGGACTGACCACCTCAAAACTTTAAGGGTGATGGACTGATTACATCGTCTTCAAGTATCTTCTGCTATCAACTTTTCTGTACTTGACTGAAGAAGCCTACTGTGTAGGCGAAACGTTTCACAATAAAGATACCTAACTGTTGCATATGTGTCTTACCTAACATTTCTTCTATTAAAAATTAAAATTAGGATATACACCGCTTAATTCAAACCTAACAGCGAGATTAAAGAAATCAATATTCTAAGCTTGAAGCAGGTTAGAAGCTGCATTATTTGGTTATCAACATGGAAAATTTGAAGTTAATCAGGTG
This sequence comes from Cherax quadricarinatus, assembly GCF_038502225.1. Lineage (NCBI taxonomy): Eukaryota > Metazoa > Arthropoda > Malacostraca > Decapoda > Parastacidae > Cherax > Cherax quadricarinatus. The sequence goes on along the minus strand of NC_091378.1, from coordinate 12,553,333 downwards.
AAACACTTAGAAATAACCGCGTAAAAGCTGTACTGGACTTAGTTTTTTTTCAGTTTCTTCCAAGAAACGTAAACTTGGACCTGCATAGGCGAAAATCAATCCAAACTTTTCCCTTTGTAATATGACCAGCTTTTAATATAAGTTAATAAAATAAGTAGTTAAATAATGTATTTTCCATAATTCAACAAAATTCGTGTCAACACATCGTGAGTTCATGAAAAATTTCATTAATTTTATTCTATTCATCAGCCATTGAATACTGATCCTGTTCACGATTGTTTTATTTTAATCAGAGGAAAATGTTAAACCCGTAGGGGTCATATAGCGCCTCCAGAATGGGAGGCATTCAATTTCAATTGAAATCCAGTTCCATGGATAAAGAGCCCCCTCACCAGCATCAAAAAAAATTATGCAACATTGAAAATTTTGACCATAGAAATTCGATACTAATAAAAGTAGAAAATATTACCCATACAACCCATTAAATGTACCAGTAAGATACACTAGTGTTGAAATTATGGTGTCCCGTAGCTGGATCACTAGCTCACTCAACGCGCACACTGACGCCCAGACTTCGAATCTCCTCCAGCTGGGCTGGAAAACATAATGGATGTGTTTCCATAAGACACCTGCTGTCCCTGTTCACCCGTCAGTAAAATGGGTACCTGGGTGTTAGTTGACTGGTGTGGGTCGCATCCTGGGACAAAACTGACCTAATTTGCCCGAAATGCTCTGCATAACAAGCGACTTTCTATATATAGAAGTATGTCATTGATGTCAGCTATGGTCTGTATACCTTGTACATGTACTTGTAGTAAATAAAAATATTATATTTATTATCATTATTATTATTATAATTATTATTATTAATATTGTGCTGATCAGCGAAGCTTTTCTTCAGTTAACTGGGACGACCTACGCAACATTGTGACCAGGTCAACCAGCATGCAAGTACTGTGACCAGGTCAACCAGCATGCAAGTACTGTGACCAGGTCAACCAGCATGCAAGTACTGTGACCAGGTCAACCAACATGCAAGTATTGTGAACAAGTCAGCCAGCATGCAAGTACTGTCACCAGGTACACCAACATGAAAGTATTGCGACCAGGCCAACCAACATGCATTTATTGTGACTAGGTCAACCAGCATGCAATTGCTGTGACCATGTCAACCAACATGCAAGTATTGTGACTAGGTCAACCAGCATGCAAATACTGTGACCAGATCAACCAGCATGCAAGTATTGTGACCAGATCAACCAGCATGCAAGTATTGTGACCAGGTCAACCAACATAAAAGTAATGTGACCAGGTCAACCAGCATGCAAATATTATGACTAGGTCAACCAGCATGCAAATACTGTGACCAGGTTAACCAGCATGCAAGTATTGTGACCAGGTCAACGAGCATGGAAGTATTGTGACCAGGTCAACCAGCATGCAAGTATTGTGACCAGGTCGACCAGCATGCAAGTACTGTGACCAGGTTAACCAGCATGGAAGTATTGTGACCAGGTCAACCAGCATGCAAATATTGTGACCAGGTCAACCAGCATGCAAGTATTGTGACCAGGTCGGACCATTACTATCCCAGATAATGTTAAGGTTATTATGGCCCAGCCTTCTCAAAACAAGAAGTATGTTCCCTACTCTACTTCTACAAATCAGTCTAATTCATCCCTTGTTCAGGGATCACCTGCCTCGCATAACCAGGTTGTCAACTCCCATCAACCCGATGAGTCAATACCTGACCCTAACGATGGCAAAGAGATTGGTGCTTACTCTTCCGCTATTGCAGCTGATCCTGTTGAACACACAGGAACTTTCCCAGGGTAATTCACCTGGCCTACCAAATTTTCCCTTGGAGCCTCCACAGTCTCCCATTAACTCTCATGAGCCTCTGCTTCCTGAAACTGGTAATATCACACCTCAGTTTTCTGATGATGACTCTAATGACTAATGATTTTGTTAATATTACCAATTCTAGTGAGGATGGTGACACTTTTAATACACAAGCAACTACTCAGAATTTCCCTCCTCCCCTTGACGAGTCCAGCAGGGATAGTGTATATACCAAACATGACATTACTTGCAGGCGTTCAGACTGCAATACACGTGCGAAGTGCAAGAAATAATGGGGATTACAATTTTCCAACTTAATGTTCAACATTTCTTTAATAACCGTTACCTCCTTGAGGTTGAACTACATAATTACAATCCCGATGTTATACTCTTGAATGAGACAGCTGCAAGAGTTGATCAACATATTAAATTACGTAGTTACTCTACTGTGGAGAATTCGAGAGGACCCTATAGTGGCGTAGCCATCTTAGTTAAATTAGGCTATGAATTTAAAAATATTCATGTTGATGAAGATAAAATGCTTGCAATAGAAATGACGACGTCTCATGGCCAACTAGTGATAGGAACTGGATATTTTCCCCCGAGACAACAATATATAGAGTCAATTCCTCTACATAGGATATTAAGCAGAAATATTCCAACAATTCTAGCGGGAGATTTTAATGCTCATCGCCCTGCCCTCTTTAACTGTGGAGCTGGTAATCCACTGGGTGACTTGAAAGGAAAACAACTATTTAATATCATGACAGCCAGAAACTTGTCATTTCAAGGCCCATTCTTTAAATCGTATATTGGTCCTCATCCAGGGACACCAGATATAGTCCTGACAAAGAGAGACTGTGATCTCTTTCACTGTCGTATCTCTCCTGGTGGAAACGTAGGATCTGACCATATCACAGTTATAATACAACTACAAACTTCTCCATTTAGAATACCTGTAACTCCTAAACCCAATCTCAACACCCTAGGATTTGACCCCTTCAGGGCATTTCTGGGTGAAGATGAAATTATGTCGTTGGAAAATCTGCCTTCCAATGCAATTGACGACGCGATCAGGTCCCTTCACAATCGAATAATTGATGCTACTAATGCAACTTGCCAATTAGCTTCCACAAAGATCTATCAACAATATAAACCTACGAGGGAAATTAGAGACAGTATGAGAAATTATCAAACAGAATGTCGAAGGCATCTTTAAACGCGACAACCACCAGTAGCTACATTGTATATATTGAGGCAAGAATTAATTAACATGATTAGTCATCACAAACATGACTTATGGAAACTGCTAGTTCTCACAGAGGTGTGTCATGGGGTACCAGTTTTACTAAAAATTGCTGTGGGAGTGATAATGTGATGTTGCTTTCTAAGTAGAATTTAACACATGTAAAATCTGTTTTTCTTTTAATAAATAACAAAAAGGCCAAAAGGTCCAAGTCGGACCGAAACGTCGTCGTAAGCTTCTGTCTTTTATGTGCGGGTTATTTGTGTACTGTTTTTCTTTTCTTTGACCACCTCCTGGAAAATGTACTTACTGCTTAAAAATTTTTTTTTGATGGCACATACAGTTTGGTCTGCCTTGCAGCATACTGAACTTTAATGTTACTTCATAAAACGGCTCCTCAGGGGCACTTATGTACAAAGTTAACTTGTTCGTTTGTAAGTTTACTTGATGTAATTTAGGTAAAATGCATCAACGGCGGTACCTGGCCAGCACTCTGTTGTGATGGTGCCTTTTCCTAACACAACTGTCTAAGAGCGTGACTGTGGGCTCGTTTGGCATAGAACTTGATCACTTTTATGTTCGGCGAGTCTCATGTCCGCAATCTAGTACCTCAGTTCGTTAATATTGCATATTTGTAGTACCAAAAGACCGTGATTGTATGGTGGTCATTCCCCAGTTATCATTTTGCCCGTTGCCTCAGATCTTAATGTGGGGTTTATTTTCTTTCTTTTTTCGTTTGCCTAGCAGTGTCCATGTGGATCTCGCTAGCAGAGTGATATAACGCGATTATTTGGTGTTCTGGTAGCGGGGAGTAAATGATACGTCTTCGGAGGCTTCTTTGTTTATTGAAAAGTGTCGTGGTGGGTACACAGGCTTGTGTGTTTGCCCATGGCCCGGGAGGGCCATCCCACGAGAGAGAGCTAGCAGTAGGCCTTGTGTCTTCCTGCTAGGCCGCTGTGTGCAGACAGTACAGGCTGTCTACATACGCTCGGCCACCTACCGCGCGTCGGGGCGACAATACTGGTGGTAAAAGAAACTCGGTCTCTCTCTCGTAGGAACAAGGCACAGAACACAAAATAAAAACATATATATACATATGGACATGGGAAAAAAACTTCCTACAGGGAGGGAAGAAAAAACATGTAGGGTGTGCTAAACATTGTGGTCATAGGCAGTGAGCATTGATGGGCATCACTGCACGCCTTCCTGCATATGGACAGATACTGCAACACAGGAGACATCGCTGCGGCTGAGCTGTGACATAACAGGGTACGGTCTCCTCTGGAACGGTAAAGCAGTCATCATAGGAGTCGCTGCAGGTTTTCACTCAACCTGGGGCACGACATGCTGGTGCCCTCGAGTGAGGCGTCGACAAAACTCGGCAACTGGGCAGGACTTCTGGCAAGCGACTCAGGAGGACACTTCTTGACTGGTACTGTCGCTGGTCTGTCACTGCCGGTGAGCATGGAGCGAGTTGTAGAGTGAGTCGTGGCAGAGACGACTGGGCGAAACATCTGGGAGTCGTAACATCATACACCAGACTGCAGTGAGAGAACTAGAAGTCAAAGTGACATCATCTTTGTGCAGGCTGCTCACTGAAGCTTGTGACACGAGGCTGACACAGTTTGTCATTCTCTCAACAGTTGGAGTTATAGCAGAGGTTAGTCTAAGCGTCCTCAGACTTGTTTCTCTACATATAACTGCACTCTGAAGGTCTGGAGGTGAAGTGAAACAAATCTCGATGGGAATTGTAGCAGGTACAATTCTGCAGAACATCACGAGCGACGAGCATAAAAGCTTTCTGTACAAGGGGGCTCATACACTCAGGGGCTGACTTGACATCAGCTGTCATACGCACTGGTCACATCGGGTGACTTAGCACAGTGGTGCTACTCAGGTCTGGCTCAGACCTCACTGGACACACGGAAACTTTACACACACCCGCGGTACATGCTGTACACTAACATGTGAGAACACTGACTGAGAGAAATTAATTAACACACGACATATATCTTCTCTCAATCTTCTCGACAATACTGAAACAATTACTGAACACTCGATGGTGACATCATGTGATGTCGCGAGGTGACATCAGCAGCACTGTGACGTCAGCAGACATCTCGAGGTGATGTCAGGCAGACATCGTGAGGTAATATCAGCAGACATCTCGTGGTGACGTCAGGCAGACATCGTGACGTCATGAAGTCGGGCAGCATCGTCGGTGACGTTAATGTGATGCGGGCAGCAGACCACAGCATGTGGCCTGGGACATCTGGTAACTCATGTGGCCTGTAGATCCACGTGACATTGCCCACACCCACGTGGCGTCGGGATACATGTGGCGTCGTGATCTACGTGGTGTAGTGATCTACATGGTGTCGTGATCTACGTAGCTTTGAGTGGCCTCGGGCACTCGGATACACAGCTCTGGCAATGAATTCACGAACAGCAGAAAACACAGCAGAGGGAGTGAGTAGTGGTGAGTGGTGTATGGTAGTGTGGTGGCGAGGAGCATGGATGAGTGTATGGTGAGGGAGCATCTGGCCATTCCTCCTCCTCCCACCCACAAACACAGGGAAACACACTGGATGCAGAAATCACCACGAAACTCACCTCTGGACACTGAAAACGTTACTTGAGAAACAGCGTGAAATGCTGTAGCGTGGGGTCACTGGGACGCCACTTACAATTCTCGGAGAAATTCGACAAATTTCGGCTGGATCCTGCTTGTACCTGTGTCTGGATGCTGAAATGTGCAGACATGACATCAGGATAACTCGTTGAGAGACGGATGTTTGTTGTGTAGGGGTGTAAATGACACGTCTTCGGAGGCTTCTTACTTTATTAAGTCATGGTGGGTACACAGGCTTGTGTGTTGTGCCCATGGCCCGGGCAGGGCCATCCCACGAGAGAGCTAGTAGGCCTTCTGTCTTCCTGCTAGGCCGCTGTGTGAGTGAGAGTGAGGCAAAGGCAGGCAGGCTGAAGTGGCAACGCCTATAGGTGGCAGCACCAGCATGGCGTGAAATATGAACTAAGCTGGCAGACAGCATGGGTGTCAAGTGGGTTTTCGATAATGTGGATGGGGTAAGAATACTCACGTAGGCTGGTAGTACGTATAATATAACGGAAGTATGGGAAAGCACCAACAGCCGACCTGCCTCTCTCTGCTCCCTATCTTCGACTGACCCACAAGTGCCTACGGGCGAGGGTGTTTGAAATCCTGCTATGGTCAGCAGCAATATGAATAACAGTGATTCACACAGACGGTTGGTAGTGAGTCATCTACTGGTACACTGGTTACTGGGAACTGGTACTACTACTGAGATGGGCTGGCTGTGCAGACAGTACAGGCCGTCTACAGTGAGACCTATGGTCTGGGGGTGGGGGTGTTATGCAGGGTTCTGCATGACATTGCAATGTACATATAGTGGAGAAGTGTGCCATAATAGTATAAATGTTATAATTGTAAAGCACAGTTTTATAATTCATAATGTGCATTTGGGGTACTGTAAAGTACTCTAACTATAATTATAAAGAAATCCTGCTGTGTATTTAAGCTAAGTTTGTGGTTGTGTACTCCTTTTGTTTAGCTAACTCAAGCCATAGTCTCTTCTATGGCTTACCTGTATGCCCACCTGGGCTCTGACATGGTCAGGGTGCTGTGGGATGAGTGAGAAAATAAGAAATGGGGTTGGTATTGGAGTAGTGAAGGCCTGGCGCTGACTTGTGTTATGGTTACTGGACCGCCAGTCGCCTGCTTCTTGTGCCCGCTATTTGGGGCGTTAATTAAGGATACAAGATACATGAAAGTGTTTTCTAGAGTGTGTATATAGTGTTATGTTGAATAAATAGATATATTTTCATAACTAGGATTTTTGCCTAACCCTCTGTTAACCAACCCATTGAAGTACAAATACTGGTTTAGCGCTTTCTGTTTTGACTGGGATAGCCCTGGGTGGCCTGTTTATGCTTAAGATGTGTGTACCTTTTACCTTGGCCCTTAGACAAGGCTGTAGATCCCAGCTATCCCACCTTTTTCTGTGTAACACCAGGTCAACCAACATGCAAGTATTGTGACCAGGTCAGCCAACATGCATGTATTGTGACCAGGTCAGCCAACATGCAAGTATTGTGACCAGGTCAGCCAACATGCAAGTATTGTGACCAGGTCAACCAACATGCAAGTACTGTGACCAGGTCAGCCAACACGCAAGTATTGTGACCAGGTCAACCAACATGCAAGTATTGTGACCAGGTCAACCAACATACAAGTATTGTGACCAGGTCAACTAACATGCAAGTATTGTAACCAGGTCAGCCATGATACAAGTAATTATATACATTTTAGCAAAGATACATTAGAACAATATTAAAAATTTAAAACTTATCGAACATAAAAAAAAAAACAGGTTTTTGAAAATAATGAAGCTTCCCCCATTAAACTAAAAAAAAAAAAAATTGCGAATTGTGATTTTTCTAGACCTTGTCAAGTTATGAGCAAAATAAAAATGAAAAGGTGGAGGAAGAAAATGAAGGAAAATAGTTAAAATTCCGGCACTCTTGTGAAGGTCTTCCCTCTGATATAACTATTAAAAACTTCGATCTATTAGGTGTCTTTTCCCCATTAGTTGACGTTATGCATTTACTGAATGTATAAATATATTTATTTTACCATTGTACAGACTTTGAAATTTAATATATATGGATTCTTGCATTTTTACTTTTTAAATATTTTCGGGTTTATTGAGCCCATAAATATCATATGTAGTGAAAAAAACAAATGCTTTGTAATGATCTTGTGATGTCAAGGTCACAGTTAATCAAGATATATCTGATGAAATGTTTACCAATATTTTAAGGAGGTATTGAGCAGGTCATGATATGATAAAAAACAAGTGTCAGGCGCTTTCTTTCCTCTGATATAGAAACTAACAATAACAATATCTTGATCAGTTGTTTATATATTATATAAACATTGTTTAGGGCAGCAGTGATCCCTGCGGCACTTCACTTTTAACACTATCCAAGCAGGATTTTTCTTCTTTTATCATCCTTTACATCTGACTTTCAAACAAAGTCTCTCACTGACTGTAACTTTTAACTGTCATCATCATAAGCGCCCGATCGCTGGCGCACTCAGCTCACACACTGAGGTCAGGGATTCAAGTCTCTGGTATGGCTGGAAACCATTAGGACGTGTTTCCATAAGACACCTGCTGTCCCTGTTCACCCATCAGTATAAAATGGGTGCCTGGGTGTTAGTGGACTGGTGTGGGTCGCATCCTGGGACAAAACTGGCTTAATTTGCCCGAAATGCTCATTATAACAAGCGTCTTTCTACATAATTTGACTCACGAAATCGTAATGACACGATGCATTCGTGTCATTAAGATTTCGTGAGTCATCTTGACAGCTTTGAAGGGACTTGAGCTAGAGTTCGTCAAGGCCACGCTAACTGGATAGTGTAAAAAACTTGCATTTGTGGTCACAGTGGTGTCTGTGATAACCTTTCTGTTGTGTATAAATATACCTAGTTGAATGAACCTTATTGTAGCCAGATGTCCCAGTGGCTAACATGTCCGTCTGGATCAGTCTTAAAAGACTCTCTGATCGCGGGTTCTAACCCCACCCGTGGTATGGTTTATTTGGCTTACTATATAGTAGTATGTCATTGATGTCAGCTAGGCCTGTATACCTTGTACATGAACTTGTAGAAATAAAGATATTATTATTATTTGTCTGATAGTTTACCGTCATGAACAGCAATCTTCAAAACTTTCCAGTGTGAGAGACTCAGTTCTTCATTTTTTTTAATTTACGGCGCCATGTATTATTATTATTATAATCAAGGGGGAAGCGCTAAACCCGGAGGATTATACAGTACCTAGAGGGGGGGGGGGATGTGGAAGGCAATCAGGCTTAATTCGGGGAACTGGAGCACAGATCCAATTCCCTAAATCAAGAGCCCCTCACCAACATCAAGGAACCTTCCTTGAGGGGACGGCGCCATGTAGTACGGTGCTATTGTGTGTTTATAGTTAAAATCCAGTAATAAATCATTTTCATGTTTCTGGATATTTTTATGTCCTCGATTTTTGGGGGGATTACATCTTTTACTTCTCTGTCACTAATTTTCATGAATACAACCAGGAACATCATAATTATTATCTTACACATTTATTGAAATTAGTGCCTTTCGCTGTATTCTTTCTTAATTCTTATAAATTTATGTTGCAACAATAAAAGGTCACAATAGTTGCATGTGTGTCCTCTTACCCAACAGGTCAGTTTCCACCTATGCCAGGGATTGAACTACTAACATTTAAAAAATAGTTGAGCGCGACGTTAACTGAGCCATGGGACACTTTTATTAATTCCCGTAGTGGGAATCGAATCCAAAACCCCTGGTGGAAAGATATGTATCCTAATAGGCCCAGGTTCAATTCCCAGCATGGGAATAAATTGAAGTGGGTGCGGTAGCCATGGTTGGCAGTGCACTCAGCTAACATACTGAGCGTCCATGATTCAATCTCTGGATGGAAGGGAAGAGGAGGGGGTTGATATAATTGAGGCGTATAAATGGAAGACAGAAATAAATAAAGGGGATATGTATAACATGCTAAAATATCTGATAAAAAGAGAACATACAAGAATTGGTTCAAACTGGAAAAATTTCTAATTCTAAGATGGTAATGGAGTTGTGGATGAGTGGAACAAACTCCTGACTAATATCAGTGAAACGAAAACCTTCGGTAGCGTTAAAAATAGGTTAGACAGCTGCGTGAGTGGAAGTTGGTGTGAGTTAAACCTGCCTAGCATGGCCAAATTTGCTTGCTGCAGTGTTCCTTCTTTCTTACGTTCTGACATCTTTGTGATTCATCGGTGTTTCTTACGTTCTGACATCTTTGTGATTCATCGGTGTTTCTTACGTTCTGACATCTTAGTGATTCATCGGTGTTTCTTACGTTCTAACTCTTATCGAATCATTGGCGTTTCATCTTCAGCTGTGAACTCGTGTTCCTGATTTACGAGTCTCCAACAATGTCTCTGACAATCACATCAGTCCCTCTCACTTCCTTGTATGTTATCATTTCACCTTTAGACCTTAACGATCGCACGTGTGTACTCACCTATTTGGGTGTGTGTGTGTGTATGTGTGTGTATAAGTGTGTGTATGACTGTGTATGTGTGTGTGTGCATGTGTGTATGTGTGATTGTGTGTGTGTGTGTGTGTGTGTGTGTGTGTGTGTGTGTGTGTGTGTGTGTGTGTGTGTGTGTGTGTGTGTGTGTGTACTCACGTAATTGTGGTTGCAGGGGTCGAGACTCAGCTCCTGGCCCCGCCTCTTCACTGATCGCTACTGGGTCCTCTCTCTGCTTCCTGAGCTTTGTCATACCTCTTCTTAAAACTATGTATGGTTCCTGCCTCCACTACTTCACTTGCTAGGCTATTCCACTTGCTGACAACTCTATGACTGAAGAAATACTTCCTAACGTCCCTGTGACTCGTCTGAGTCTTCAGCTTCCAGTTGTGACCCCTTGTCCCTGTGTCCCCTCTCTGGAACATCCTATCTCTGTCCACCTTGTCTATTCCCTGCAGTATCTTGTATGTCGTTATCATGTCTCCCCTGACCCTTCTGTCCTCCAGTATCGTCAGTCCGATTTCCCTTAACCTTTCCTCGTACGACATTCCCTTGAGCTCTGGGACTAGCCTTGTTGCAAACCTTTGTACTTTCTCTAACTTCTTGACTTGCTTGACCAGGTGTGGGTTCCAGACTGGTGCTGCATACTCCAGTATGGGCCTAACATACACAGTGTACAGTGTCTTGAACGATTCCTTATTAAGGTATCGGAACGCTATTCTCAGGTTTGCCAGGCGCCCGTATGCTGCAGCAGTTATTTGGTTGATGTGTGCCTCCGGTGATGTGCTCGGTGTTATGGTCACCCCAAGGTCTTTCTCCCTGAGTGAGGTCTGTAGTCTTTGTCCACCTAGCCTATACTCTGTCTGTGGTCGTCTTTGCCCCTCCCCAATCTTCATGGCTTTGCATTTGGCTGGATTGAATTCGAGAAGCCAGTTACTGGACCACATGTCCAGCCTGTCCAGGTCTCTTTGCCAGGTCTCTTTGCCCATGATGACACTCTTCAGGTCACTTGTTCTATCTAGGCTGGAATATTGCTGCACACTAACAGCACCTTTCAAGGCAGGTGAAATTGCTGACCTAGAAAATGTACAGAGAACCTTCACGGCACGCATAACGGAGATAAAACACCTCAATTACTGGGAGCGCTTGAGGTTCCTGAACCTGTATTCCCTGGAAAGCAGGCGGGAGAGATGCATGATTATATACACCTGGAAAATCCTAGAGGGACTAGTACCGAACTTGCACACGAAAATCACTCACTACGAAAGCAAAAGACTTGGCAGACGATGCAACATCCCCCCAATGAAAAGCAGGGGTGTCACTAGCACGTTAAGAGACCATACAATAAGTGTCAGGGGCCCGAGACTGTTCAACTGCCTCCCAGCATACATAAGGGGGATTACCAACAGACCCCTGGCAGTCTTCAAGCTGGCACTGGACAAGCACCTTAAGTCGGTTCCTGATCAGCCGGGCTGTGGCTCGTACGTTGGTTTGCGCGCAGCCAGCAGCAACAGCCTGGTTGATCAGGCTCTGATCCACCAGGAGGCCTGGTCACAGACCGGGCCGCGGGGGCGTTGACCCCCGGAACTCTCTCCAGGTAAAAACTCCAGTCCTGCCTCATCCTCGTCCGATTTAATTCTCCTCATCAACTTCACGTCATCTGCGAACAGGGACACTTCAAAGTCTATTCCTTCCATCATGTCGTTCACATATATCAAAAATAGCACTGGTCCTAGAACTGACCCCTGTGGGACCCCGCTCGTAACAGGCGCCCACTGTGATACCTCTTCACGTACCATGACTCGTTGCTGCCTCCCTGTCAGGTATTCCCTTATCCATTGCAGTGCCCTCCCTTTTACATGCGCCTGATCCTCCAGCTTCTGCACTAATCTCTTGTGAGGAACTGTGTCAAAGGCCTTCCTGCAGTCTAGGAAAACGCAATCTACCCACCCCTCTCTCTCGTGTCTTACTTCTGTTACCTTGTCATAAAACTCCAGGAGGTTTGTGATACAGGATTTGCCTTCCATGAACCCATGCTGGTTTTCATTTATAATCTTGTTCCTTTCCAGGTGTTCGACCACTCTCCTCCTGATAATCTTCTCCATGACTTTGCACACAATACATGTCAGAGACACAGGTCTGTAGTTTAGTGCCTCGTTTCTGTTTCCTTTCTTAAATATGGGGACTACATTAGCTGTCTTCCATTTCTCAGGTAGTTGCCCAGTTTCAAGGGATGTGTTGAAGATTGTGGTTAGAGGCACGCACAGCATCTCTGCTCCTTCTCTAAGTGTGTGTGTGTGTGTGTGTGTGTGTGTGTGTGTGTGTGTGTGTGTGTGTGTGTGTGTACTCACCTAGTTGAGGTTGCAGGGGTCGAGTCCTAGCTCCTGGCCCCGCCTCTGTACCGGTCGCTACTAGGTCACTCTCCCTGAACCGTGAGCTTTATCATACCTCTGCTTAAAGCTATGTATGGTTCCTGCCTCCACTACATCGCTTCCCAAATTATTCCACTTCCTGACTACTCTGTGACTGAAGAAATACTTCCTAACATCCCTGTGATTTATCTGTGTCTTCAACTTCCAACTGTGTCTCCTTGTTGCTGTGTCTCATCTCTGGAACAATCTGTCTTTGTCCACCTTGTCAACTCCTCTCAGTATTTTGTATGTCGTTATCATGTCCCCGCTATCTCTCCTGTCCTCCAGTGTCGTTAGGTCAATTTCCCTTAACCTCTCCTCGTAGGACATACCCCTTAGCTCTGGGACTAGTCTTGTTGCAAACCTTTGCACTTTCTCTAGTTTCTTTACGTGCTTGGCTAGGTGTGGGTTCCAAAGTGGTGCCGCATACTCCAATATTGGCCAAACGTACACGGTGTACAGGGTCAAGAACGATTCCTTGTTAAGATGTCGGAATGCTGTTCTGAGGTTTGCTAGGCGCCCATATGCTGCAGCAGTTATTTGGGTGATGTGCGCTTCAGGAGATGTGCCTGGTGTTATACTCACCCCGAGATCTTTTTCCTTGAGTGAGGTTTATAGTCTCTGCCCCCCTAGACTGTAATCTGTCTGCGGTCTTCTTTGCCCTTGTTACGCAGAAAGGTGGGACAGCTGGGAGCTAGATCCTTGTCTAAGGGCAAAGGTAAAAGTTACACACATCTCAAGCATAAACAGGCCACCCAGGGCTATCCCAGTCAAAAGAGAAAGCGCTAAACCAGTATTTGTTATTTCATTGGGTTGGTTAACAGAGGGTTAGACAAAAAATCCTAGTTAGGAAAATGTATCTATTTATTCGACATAACACTATATACACACTCTAGAAGCACCTTCATCTATCTTCTATCCTAAACACCCAAATGACGGCACACAAGAAACAGGCGGCTGGAGGTCTAGCCATAACCACTAGGCTAAGTCAGCGCCAGACCGTCACTACTCCACTACCAATCCCATTTCTCATTTCCTCACTCATCCCACAGCACCCTGACCATGTCAGAGCCTAGGTGAGCATACAGTTAAGCCACAGAAGAGCCTATGGCTTGAGTTAGCTAAACAAAAGGAGTACACAACTACAAACTTAACTTAGATACACAGCATCTCTGACGCCAGCGTCCATGCCATGCTGACTCAACGTGACTCCCCAAGCCACGCTTACCCCGAGTACCCAAACACAGTTGGAAAATAAATTCCTAGCAGGATTTCTTTATAATTATAGTTTAGCCTACTTTACAGTACCCCCAAAAGCACACTATGAATTATAAAATTATGCTTTACAATTATAGCATTCATACTATTATGACACCCTTCTTTACTATATATACATTACAATGTCATGCAGAACACTGCATATCACCCCCACCCCCAGACCATAGGTTTCACTCTGCTAGCGGGGTCCCTACGAACACCGCTAGGCAAAAGAAAAAAGAAAGAAAATGAATCCCACATTAAGGTCTGAGGCAACGGGCAAAAATGATAACTGGGGAATAACCAACATACAATTACGGTCTTTTGGCACAACAAATCTGCAATATTAACAAACTGAGGTACTAGACTGCTGACATGTGAAACTCGCCGAACATAAAAGTGATCAAGTTCTATGCCAAACGAGCCCACAGTCACACTCTTAGACAACTGTGTTAGGAAAAGGACCATCACAACACAGTGCTGGCCAGGCACCGCCGTTGATGCATTACCTAAATTACATCAGCAAACTTATAAATGAGCAAGTTAACTTCGTACAAAAGTGCCCCTGAGGAGCCATTTTATGAAGTAACACCAAAGTTCAGTATGTTGCAAGGCAGACCAAACTGTATGTGCCACCAAAAAAAAAAAATTTTAAACATTAAGTACATTTTCCAGGAGTTCAAAGAAAAGGAAAACAGATTTTACATGTTAAATTCTACTTAGTAAGCAACATCACATTATCACTCCCATCTCACAGCAATTTTTAGTAAACAAAACTGGTTCCCCATGACACACCTCTGCGAGAATCAGGAGAGCACAGGTGAGGGAAAAATACCAGTCCCCCCAAAAAACGGGTGGATAGTCACATAAATCTTGTTGGTGGAACTGTGGCCGTAAAACCCTGGAGTCATCACTAAAGACCCCCGAAAGGCGGACCTCCCAGGCCGACACCTACATGTCATTCCAAGGACCCTGGAGTCACCTCAGCGGTGATCCAAAAAGGAGAAAAAAAATTAAAAGGTCCTGGAGAACCAAAATACCTTGGATCAAGAGACATGACCCATACAGTGGGGGGCATCACCACCAACCAAACATTCACTAAAACTTGCAGGTCCAACAGTCCCTACACCAACATAAAACGGAGGCGAGGCATCCCAGCCATACCTTACCTAGGCATGGCACTTGACGTGACTACCCCCAAAACACACACACTAGGGAATCCTGATACCTCCAGCTCCAGCTCAACCTGCCCTTCTCCTTTGGGTGGTCCAGGGTTCCATCTACTCGTCTACCGCAAATCACTGCAAAATAAGAATAGGTAAGTGATCTATACACTACATCGTGCACTTTAAACACAAAAAGGTCAAGAGAGGCCTGAGCTTGCTACCATCTGCAGCTCACAAGACTGCCATCCCCACGAGCCCCTTTGAGGCGGGGTAGATGGCAGACCAGAGGCCTAGCTTCTCTCTACGAGCCCCGTGAGGGCGGGGAATGTGGCTAGGCCTGGGGACAGTTGGTCCCAAAGATGAGGAGGTACTTGTACCTCCTCCCATGGGAGACTTAAGTCTCTAGACACTCCCCAGATAGGGAGCCAAGGCCGGGTCACCACTACTTGGAAAAGACCCGGGCGGGGAGAATACTGCGAATAAAAAAAAAAAAAAAAAAAAAAAATTTAAACACAATACAAGGTATTAGCAACCACATTCTCTGCTCCCTTCACATAATGAATCACAAGATTAAGAGGTTGGAGAAACAAGGACCACCTCGTAAGTCTCTGATTGTGGTTCCTCATTAAGTGAAGGAAACGTAAAAGATTATGGTCACTATACACAGTTATAGGGTGAACTGATGATATATACACCTCAAAATTTTGCACTGCCAACACTAAAGCATGAGCCTCCTTTTCTATGGTGGTATAACTTCTTTGGTGCCTGTTTTTGCCGAGAAGCAGCCAAGTGGCATTACTTCTCCTGCTCTACCCTGCACCAAGACTTCCTCAACCCCTGTATCATTTTGCAAAGCCCGGGGTGGGTAACTCAGGATTATACATAAAACATCTTGAGGGTTAATGGCATACAAAAGGTTCATGTACAGAGATATTAAAGTTACAAATATGGGTGTGTCCTTGGCACACATGGTCATGGGAATCAGATGATCCCCCCCCCCAGGTTCATTCACACACTTTGCATGTAGTTCATAAAGAGGAGACAAAACCTTATTTCTTAAATGTACCTGGCGGCAGTCAGTGCACGTTTTCAAGGTATCACCTAGTGTGAGACCAGTAAAAGACAATGTCCACCGACTCTTGCTGGATACAAACACAGTCTCTAGAAATAAACTCTTCACTTCCTTCAAGGAACCTATTTCACCCCAGCTTACATCATGCCAGGTCTGCTGATGTTGCACAAATTCCAAAACCTCTACTTCATGGGGGTTAACATGACATTTTTCAGCATCCCAAAACTCTTTCACTAAGGTGCACCATGGCTGAGCCACCACTACAACCCCTCTTTCAGAAAATCCAAATCTTCAACAAACTCTTACAATTTTCTTGCTTACATTATTTTTCTCAGGGACCTTATCCACCATCATGTTGAAGCCACCACACAGTTCCATCATAGCCTTCCCAGGACCCGGCTCCAATGCCAATCCCATCTCTCCAGCTCCCAGAATGTGTAGCACCACCTCATGGTCCCACGTCATCCTGGGCGGACTGGCAGACTGGTGCACTAGTGCCATCGACCTCATCTTAGCCAAGCAGTTTTGGAAACTGAGAAAAAACACCGCAGGGGAAACATCACCATCCTCACGTAGCCCATGACTTAATGATTCCAGTGTGCTTCCCCACACGGTAATGAAAAGGGGGGGAATTCCCTCATCCCAGTCCTTCTGGTACTGGGTAAAACAAACGTGCATTCCACACGGTAATGAAAAGGGGGGGAATTCCCTCATCCCAGTCCTTCTGGTACTGGGTAAAACAAACGTGCATTGCCCTGTGAGACTGGGAAAACCACTGTGCTTTTCTTTGACTCCTAGGATGATATACATTGGTAAGTTTAACCTCAAGTAGACCTCTCAAAACTACATGACATTTCATAAAATATGACTTCTGGGTGATTTGTGCAAAGCCTAAGAGACAAAAATGTTTCACCAGAAATCTCAAAACCACACACACAAAATTATTCAGAAAGTATGTCCACTCGTAACCTGTTAGAAGTTATTAATAAACACTGGTTAGTCAGCCCTCCCTTCTTAACACTTAAACGTCTTTCCTTCAGAATCTGTAAAAATTACAGACAATGACACTTTAATAGTTCTGCTGCGGCCACTTGGACACAGGTCCCCTTAAAAAGAGTCTTGCTCATTTGACTAACTCTGCAAAATAAACATTTGGTAAATTTAGGAACTACGGCCTCCACAACAGCTGATAAGTGAATAACATTCCGAAGGTCACAACCTTCCTGGGCCTCACTCAGCTGCTGCAGAGTCAGGGGATTTTTTCCCCCATCAGCACCAAGACCACTTCTCCAACTGAGTTCCGGTTGAGCCGGTTCATCACTGCTCAGAGTCTCCTGCAGGTCAGACTCAATGAACAGGCTCTCCAGGCCCAAACCATCACCACAGTGTGCAGAAGGGTTACAGGAAGGCACAGTTCCTGCCTTGTTCCCCCGTTTAGTCCTAGAACACACAGAAAATTTTTTAGGCACCGTCGCTCCAATTAGGTCATTACCACCTTGCAAAGCAGGGTCCTGCAAAACCAAACATTCCTCAATTTCGAAGAGTCCCACAACGTTGTTGCCTAGTAGAAGGTCAACTCCTGCAAAAGGTACATCTTCTGTAATACCTACAGGTAGGTACCCAGACTGGTACGCAGACTCTACCCATAACCTGTGCACTGGAGTCCTGACAGGGACTCCAGTTATCCCTTTAAGAAAAATGTCCAGTCCGGTGTAGGTGTCATCTGACACTGGCAATACACCTCTGCGAAGCAAGGTGTATGTGCTACAAGTGTCCCTCAAAGACATAACACCCGTGACCCTACCTTCATTTTGGTGTAAGGCCACAGTAGACTTACTTGAATAGACCTTCATCTGAGGGTCTAAGACAGCTGGTCTTCTTTGGATACCTTGGGGCAAGACTGCAATGCAAGCCACATCATGTGAAGCTGGTTTACTTACTGGAGAAGCATCTGCTGCAGCCTGGTCCCTAAGCATGTTTCGACAATATGGCTGCAGGTGGCCATGTTTATTGCAACAAGATTGCACACAAAAAGAAAATCCTGGCAGAAAAATGGAGCTACTGCACCTGCAAAGGAAAATTATTCCCGGAAAATTAGGTAAGCATAACCTCCCCAAAAATCAGCAAGATTGCACCTGCAAGGGGAAATTATGCACAAAATATTAGGTATTAATAACACCCTAAAAACCAGCAATATTGCACACAAAGGTAAATTATCCTTTTAGTATGAGTGCTATAATGAATGCTTCCTCTAGCCAACCCAGTAAAGAATGATTATTGATTTTTCAGGTTGTATAACTTGAATTATAACATAAAATCTGATAATTCTCCCATATACAGGCCCCCATGTTACGCAGAAAGGTGGGACAGCTGGGGTCTAGAACCTTATCTACGGGCAAAGGTAAAAGTTACACACATCTCAAGCATAAACAGGCCACCCAGGGCTATCCTAGTCAAAACAGAAAGCGCTAAACCAGTATTTGTTACTTCAATGGTTAACAGAGGGTTAGGCAAAAATCCTAGTTAGGAAAATATATCTATTTATTCAACATAACACTATATACACACTCTAGAAGCACCTTCATCTATCTTCTATCCTAAACACCCAAATGACGGCACAAAAGAAACAGGCGGCTGGAGGTCCAGCCACCATAACCACTAGGCCTAGACAGCGCCAGGCCGTCACTACTCCACTACCAATCCCATTTCTCATTTTCTCACTCATCCCACAGCACCCTGATCATGTCAGAGCCTAGGTGAGCATACAGGTATGCCATAGAAGAGCCTATGGCTTGAATTAGCTAAACTTAACTTAAATACAAATGCCATGCTGACTCAACGTGACTCCCCAAGCGATGCTTACCCCACGTACCCAAACACAGTTGGAAAATAAATCCCTAGCAGGATTTCTTTATAATTATAGTTTAACCTACTTTACAGTACCCCCAAAAGTACATTATGAATTATAAAATTATGCTTTACAATTATAACATTCATACTATTATGACACCCTTCTCTACTGTATATACATTACAATGTCATGCAGAACCCTGCATAACAACATTACAATGTCATGCAGAACCCTGCATAACAGCCCTTCTCCATCTTCATAACTTTGCACTTGGTGGGGTTAAACTCCAGAAGCCAATTGCAGGACCAGGTCTGCAGCCTGTCTGTTTCTGTCCTGAGAATCAGCTTGATCGGTCATTTTCTCCCCTTCAAGTACCCCCCTATTCTCTGAAAATTTACAATCTCGTCCATGTCTTCATCACCTATTTCTGTGATGATGTTCCCAGTCTCCTTTCTTTCTGCCTGCTGTCTTTCAGTGTGTGTCCTTTCCTCTCTCTCCTGAAGCCCATGGATAAACACTGATTTTGCCCTTTCCTCCTCCCACTGCCTCTCCCTCTGTGACTCTGGTTCCCATCTATACGTGGTCATTTTTCCCCTTGTTTTTTCCAGTAGCTCTTTGTAGCATGGTTGTGCCTCCACATTTGACCTATCACCTTCTCCATCTGCATGCAGCTACTCTCCCTTTTCACTACTTGGCACTTCTTGACAGGCTGATATTACCTTAGCATAACTCATACCTCCTTCCTTCCTGTTCGGTTTCTCAGCTGCATATGCTGTGTCTTCTCTGGTCAATGCCCCTGTAACTCGCTTCAGCTTGTTTACTTCATCTTCTAGGACCCTTATCCTGGCTACTGTAGTTTTGACTTGTGCCTCCCAATTCTTCTTCTCCTTCTCCAACTTCTTTTCTAATTTCACAGAAAGCTCTGTCTCCATTTTTTCAGAAAGCTCTCCTAATTTTCTCTCGCACTCTTGTTCCATCCTTTTCCACTGCTCCTCCATCCACTCCTCCCTACCAGAACCCTTCTCATCTGATCTCTGGTTCCTGTGAGTCCCCACCATTTTTTCTTTTGTTTTTCCTTCTTTTTTTCCCTTTTCTTCCCTTTCTTTTTTCTTTTTTTCTTTTCTTTGAAAGAGAAAACAGTGAGAGAGAGAGAGAGAAAGAGAGGGAAGGGAAAGGTAGAAGGGGAGAGAGAGGGGGAGAGTGAGAAGGGAGAAAGGAGAGAGAGAGAGAGAGAGAGAGAGAGAGAGAGAGAGAGAGAGAGAGAGAGAGAGGGAGGGGAGAGGGGGCAAAGAGAGGGGAGAGAGATGAGAGGGGAGAGAGATGAGAGACAGGGGAGAAGGAGGAGAGAGGGGAGATGGAAGAGAGAGAGGGGGGAGAGAGAGAAGAGGGGGAGATAGAGGGGAGGAGAGTGAGAGATGGGAAATGGGAGAGATAATCAGAGGGGGAGAGATGTTAGAGGGGGAGAGATGTAAGAGGGGAGAGATGGGAGAGGGGAGAGATGGAAGAGGGGAGAGAGATAGGTAGAGATAGGTAGAGAGAGAGAGACAGGTGGAGAGAGAGAGGGGGGATAGTTTATAGTGGAATGTTAGAGGGAGGAGGGTTATCAGGTCAGATTGCAGGAAGGTGTGAAATCCTGTGTATGTGTGTGTGTGCATGTGTACTACAGCTTTTACAAGTGCCTGATCGCTTGTTCCTGTGTGTGTGTGTGTGTGTGTTTATGTAAGCAAGTCCTTATTACCCACGTATGTACTACATATGTACCCGATAGCTTGGTTCTCGCTGTGCACTGTCTTGTGTGCTTAAAATTACGTTCAATTCTGTAACACTAGGCCTCACCTATGTGGGGAGCCGCGTGTCCACACTAGCTACCTCTAATTAACTGCTTTACTCTCCTACACCTCAGTAAATTCTATTAAATGCCGCTTATTCTAATTCTGATAACTCGAGGAGAGTGACTCGCAGTTTCCAGCAAGAGACTGGTACTGTTGACCCCATGCAACTCAACTAGGTGAATATTACGTGCGGCTGGCAGTGATGCTGAAGTATCACGTTGCAAGTCCGTCCAGTATCTGGGTCCCACGTAGTTTAAGATGCTTGATGCTTCTCGGTAATTTTTCTTTACTACCTTCCTGTAAGCACTATGTGTGTGTGTGTGTGTGTGTGTGTGTGTGTGTGTGTGTGTGTGTGTGTGTGTGTGTGTGTGTGTGTGTGTGTATACTCGCCTAGTTGTGGTTTCAGGGGTCGAATCATAGCTCCTGGCCCCACCTCTTCACTGGCCGCTACTGGGTCACTCTCCTTGAACCATGAGCTTTAACATAATTCTGCTTAAAGCTATGAATGGATCCTGCCTCCATTACATCGCTTCCCAAACTATTTCACTTCCTGACAACTCTGTGACTAACAGAGTAGTCACATCCCTGTGATTCATCTGTGTCTTCAACTTCCAACTGTGTCCCCTAGTTGCTGTGCCCCATCTCTGGAACATTCTGTCTCTGTCTACCTTGTCAATTCCTCTCAGAATTTTATATGTCCTTATCAAGTACCTCCTATCTCTCCTGTCGTCCAGTGTCGTCAGGTCGATTTCCCTTAATCTCTCCTCGTAGGACATACCCCTTAGCTCTAGAACTAGTCTTGTTGCAAACCTTTGCACTTTCTCTAGTTTCTTTACATACTTAGCTAGATGTGGGCACGAAACTGGTGCTGCATACTACAATATGGGCCTAACGTACACGGTGTACAGGGTCCTGAACGATTCCTTATTAAGATGTCGGAATGCTGTTCTGAGGTTTGCTAGGCTCCCATATGCTGCAGCAGTTATACTCACCCCAAGATCTTTTTCCTTGAGTGAGGTTTGTAGTCTCTGGCCCCTAGACTGTACTCTGTCTGTGGTCTTCTTTGCCCTTTCCCAATTTTCACGACTTTGCACTTGGTGGGGTTGAACTCCAGGAGCCAATTGCTGGACCAGGTCTGCAGCCTGTCCAGATCCCTTTGTAGTTCTGCCTAGTCTTCTATCATTTGAAATCTTCTCATCAACTTCACGTCATCTGCAAACAGGGACACTTCGGAGTCTATTCCTTCCATCATGTCGTTCACAAATTCCAGAAACAGCACTGGTCCTAGGACTGACCCCTGTGGAACCCCGCTGGTCACAGGTGTCCACCCTGACACCTCGCCACGTACCATGACTCGCTGCTGTCTTCCTGACAAGTATTCCCTGACCCATTGTAGTGCCTTCCCTGTTACCCCTGCCTGGTCCTCCAGTTTTTGCACTAATCTCTTGTGTGGAACTGTATCAAATGCCTTCTTGCGGTCCAAGAAAATGCAATCCACCCACTCCTCTCTCTCTTGTCTTACTGCTGTCACCATGTCATAAAACTCCAGTAGGTTTGTGATACAGGATTTCCCGTCCCTGAAGCCATGTTGGCTGCTGTTGATGAGATCATTCCTTTCTAGATGTTCCACCACTCTTCTCCTGATAATCTTCTCCATGACTTTGCATACTATACATGTCAGTGACACTGGTCTATAGTTTAGTTCTTCATGTCTGTCACCTTTTTTAAAGACTGTAATTACATTTGCTGTCTTCCATGCCTCAGGCAATCTCCCTGTTTCGATAGATGTGTTGAATATTGTTGTTAGGGGTACACATAGCACCTTTGCTCCCTCTCTCAGGACCCATGGAGAGATATTATCCAGCTCCATTGCCTTTGAGGTATCTAGCTCACTCAGAAGCCTCTTCACTTCTTCCTCGGTTGTTTGTACTGTGTTCAGCACTTGGTGGTGTACCCCATCTCTCCGTCTTTCTGGATCCCCTTCTGTCTCCTCTGTGAACACTTCTTTGAATCTTATGTTGAGTTCCTCACATACTTCACGGTCATTTCTTGTTGCCTCTCCTCCTTCCTTCCTTAGCCTGATTACCTGGTCCTT
Organism: Cherax quadricarinatus; assembly: GCF_038502225.1. Lineage (NCBI taxonomy): Eukaryota > Metazoa > Arthropoda > Malacostraca > Decapoda > Parastacidae > Cherax > Cherax quadricarinatus. The sequence continues at coordinate 12,530,422 of NC_091378.1, read as the reverse complement.
GACTGTTATTTTCCTCCTGATGTGGCTGTATAACAGCTTCAGGTCATATTTGGCTTTCGCTTCTATGTCGTTTTCATATTGTCGTTGGGCCCCCCTTCTTATCTGTGCCTATTCATTTCTGGCTCTTCGACTGCTCTCCTTATTCTCCTGGGTCCTTTGCCTTCTATATTTCTTCCATTACCTAGCACACTTGATTTTTGCCTCCCTGCCCCTTTGGGTGAACCATGGGCTCATCCTGGCTTTTTCATTATTCCTGTTACCCTTGGGTAAAAACCTCTCCTCAACCTCCTTGCACATTGTTGCTACATATTCCATCATCTTATAAACTGGCTTCCCTGTCAGTTCTCTGTCCCATTGAACCCCGTTCAGGAAGTTCCTCATTCTCGTGTAGTCCCCATTCTTGTAGTGTGGCTTCATTCGTCCTGGCCTTCCTGCTTCCCCCTCCACTTGTAGCTCTACCGTTTATTCGAAGCTTAAAACCAAATGATTGCTGGCCCCAATGGGTCTTTCATAGGTGATGCCCTTAATATCTGCACTACTCAAGGTGAATACTAGGTCCAGTCTTGCTGGTTCATCCTCTCCTCTCTCTTTTGTAGTTTCCCTTATGTGTTGGAACATGAAGTTTTCCAGTACCACCTCCATCATCTTAGCCCTCCATATATCTTGCCCCCCATGTGGCTCAAAAGTTCTCCCAATCGATCTCCTTGTGGTTAAAGCCACCCATGATCAGGAGCTTTGCCCTGCAGGCATGAGCTCTTCTGGCCACTGCAGCCAGTGTTTCAACCATCGCTCTATTGCTCTCGTCATACTCTTGCCTTGGTCTCCTGTTGTTCTGTGGTGGGTTATATATCACTGCAATTACCACTTTGGGACCTCCAGAGTGAAGCGTTCCCACTATGTAATTGCTTGTTTTTCCGCTGTCTCCTCTCTCGAGCTCATCAAAATTCCATCGGTTTTTGATCAGCTGTGCCACTCCTCCACCCCCCCTGTTCCCTCTGTCTTTCCTCAGGATCTGGTATCCCGTTGGAAAGATGGCATCTGTTATCATACATGTAAGCTTGGTTTCTGTGAGAGGTATGATGTCCAGTGATGCCTCTTTGACTCTTTCTTGCCACTCCTCCTACATATTTGTTATTCCATCAGTGTTTGTGTACCATACCTTCAGTTTCTTTTCAACACTGTGGTTTGGGGGGCCTGTGAGGGTGGGAGACATGGTAGCATACTGTGGGATTCTATAGCTGGGTTTTGGTTGGAAGCTGTGAGTATGGATTGTAGTATGTGTTGAGATGGTGTGATATGTTGTGGAGTTCTGAGGATAGTTCTGTGTGCGCTTGCCCTTGCTCTGATTGACCTCTGCTGATTCCATCCTTGTCTCCTTTCCTAGCTCCCTTTGCATTTTTGTCCTCTCCCTCAGCTGCTATCATTCTGTTTGTGTTCTTTCTCTGTCTAGGAACACCCTCTTGTACTCTTCCAATTTTTTCAACAGTGGTTTCTCTTGGAGGATCCTGTTCCGCACTGTTTCCGTCCTGAGAATCAGCTTGATCGGTCATTTTCTCCCCATCAAGTACCCCGTATTCTCTGAAAATTTACAATCTCGTCCATGTCTTCTTCGCCTATTTCCATGATGTTCTCAATCTCGTTTCTTTCTGCCTGTCATCTTTCAGTGTGTGTTCTTTCCTCTCTCTCCTGAAGCCCATGGATAAATACTGATTTTGCCCTTTCCTCCTCCCATTACCTCTCCCTCTGTAACTCTGGTTCCTGTCTGTATGTGGTCATTTTCTCCCTTGTTTTTTCCAGTTGCTCTTGGTAGCATGGTTGTGCCTCCGCATTTGACCTATCACCCTCTCCATCTGCACGCAGCTGCTCTCCCCTTTCACTCCTTGGCCCTTCTTGACAGGCTGATATGACCTTAGCATAACTCATGTCTCCTTCCTTCCAGTTCGGGTTCTCAGCTTCATATGTTATGTCTTCTCTGGTTAATGCCCCTCTAACTCGCTTCAGCCTGTTTACCTCATCTTCTAGGACCCTTATCCTGGCTACTGCAGTTTTGACTTGTGCCTCCCAATTCTTCTTCTCCTTCTCCAAATTCTTTTCTAATTTCACAAAAAGCTGTCTCCATTTTTTCAGAAAGCTCTCCAAATTTTCTCTCCTACTCTTGTTCCACCCTTTTCCACTGCCCCTCCATCCACTCCTCCCTACCAGAACCATTCTCATCTGATCCCTGGTTCCTTCCACTACCCACCATTTTTGTTTTCTTTTTCCATCTATTTTTTCTTTTCTTCCCTTTCTTTTTTTTCTTTTTTTTTGAAAGAGAAGAGAGAGAGAGAGAGAGAGAGAGAGAGATAAAGAGAGAAGGGAAAAGTAGAAGGAAAGAGAGAGGGAGAGAGTGAGAAGGGAAAAGGGGGAGAGAGTGAGAGAGAGGGAAAGAGAAGGGAAAGGTATTAGAGAGGGGGAGAGTGAGAAGGGAAAAGAGGGGAGAGAGAGCGAGCAACAGAGAGAGAGACAGAGAGAGAAAGGAGAGAGAGGAGAGAGAGAGACAGAGAGAGAAAGGAGAGAGAGGAGAGAGAGAGACAGAGAGAGAAAGGAGAGAGAGGAGAGAGAAAGGGCAAAGACAGGGGAGAGAGAGAGGGGGCAAAGAGAGGGGAGAGAGAGAGGGGGGGAAAGAGAGGGGGCAAAGAGAGGGGAGAGAGAGGGGCAAAGAGAGGGGCAAAGAGAAGGGAGAGAGAGGGGGAGATGGAAGAGAGAGAGGGGAAGAGAGAGGATAGGGGAGAAAGAGAGATGGGAAATGGGAGAATGGGGGAGATAATGAGATGGGGAGAGATGTTAGAGGGGGGAAGGTGTTAAGGGGAAGAGATGTTAGAGGAGAGATGTTAGAGGGGAGAGATGGGAGAGGGGAGAGAGAGAGACAGGTAAAGAGATAGATAGAGAGAGATAGGTAGAGAGATAGATAGAGATAGGTAGAGAGAGATGTAGGTAGAGAGAGGTAGAGAGAGCGATAGGTATTGAGAAAGAGAGGGGGGGATAGTGGAATGTTAGAGGGAGGGTTTTCAGGTAAGTTAACAGGAAGGTGTTAAATCCTGTGTGAGTGTGTGTGTGTACTACAGCTTTCACAAGTGCCTGACCGCTTGTTCCTGTGTGTGTACTCACCTAGTTGTACTCACCCAGTTGAGGTTGCAGGGTTCGAGTCTAAGCTCCTGGCCCCGCCTCTTCACTGGTCGCTACTAGGTCACTCTACCTGAAACGTGAGTTTTATCATACCTCTGCTTAAAGCTATGAATGGATCCTGCCTCCACTACATCGCTTCCCAAACTATTCCACTTCCTGACATCCTAGCATCCCTGTGATTCATCTGTGTCTTCAACTTCCAACTGCCCCCCCCTTGTTGCTGTGTCCCATCTCTGGAACATCCTGTCTTTGTCCACCTTGTCAATTCCTCTCAGTATTTTGTGTCGTTATCATGTCCCCCCTATCTCTCCTGTCCTCCAGTGTCATCATGTTGATTTCCCTTAACCTCTCCTCGTAGGACATACCTCTTAGCTCTGGAACTAGTCTTGTTGCAAACCTTTGCACTTTCTCTAGTTTCTTTACGTGCTTGGCTAGGTGTGGGTTCCAAACTTGTGCCACATGCTCCAGTATGGGCCTAACGTACACGGTGTACAGGGTCCTGAACGATTCCTTATTAAGATGTCGGAATGCTGTTCTGAGGTTTGCTAGGCGCCCATATGCTGCAGCAGTTATTTGGTTGATGTGCGCTTCAGGAGATGTGCCTAGTGTTATACTCACCCCAAGATCTTTTTCCTTGAGTGAGGTTTGTAGTCTCTGGCCCGCTAGACTACTCCATCTGCGGTCTTCTTTGCCCTTCCCCAATCTTCATGACTTTGCATTTGGTGGGGTTGAACTCCAGGAGCCAATTGCTGGACCAGGTCTGCAGCCTGTCCGGATCCGTTTGTAGTTCTGCCTGGTCTTCGATCGAGTGAATTCTTATCAACTTCACGTCATCTGCAAACAGGGACACTTCGGAGTCTATTCCTTCCGTCATGTTGTTCACAAATACCAGAAACAGCACTGGTCCTAGGACTGACCCCTGTGGGACCCCACTGGTTACAGGTGCCCACTCTGACACCTCGCCACGTACCATGACTCGCTGCTGTCTTCCAGACAAGTATTCCCTGATCCATTGTAGTGCCTTCCTGTTATCCCTGCTTGGTCCTCCAGTTTTTGCACTAATCTCTTGTGTGGAACTGTGTCAAACGCCTTCTTGCAGTGTGTGTGTGTATGTGTGTGTGTGTGCCCCCACTTCTAAGTATTCATACTAAAATTTACCAACAGTAATTCTAACACTTATCAATTCTACTTATAAAATACAGAAAGTAACTAGGTTGTAAAATTTAGCTTGTCTCAGCTTCTAGGAAACGTTTCGCCACACAGTGGCTTCATCAGTCCAATACAAAGCAGAAAGGTGTAAGGAGAGGATGAGTTTGATGTAATCAGCCGCTCAGCCTGGGGTCGATGTGTTCAGTGCATCAATCTTGTAGAATGTACAGCATAGGGCCGTAGACGTGGCTTATATACTGTAGTCAGACGAGTCGAAGAAGGAGGAGGCGGGTCATAGGGGAACCATCTACTAGTCTAAGTAGGTCTTCGTGCAAAGATTGGACAAGCTTTCAAGAATTCTTTGTAACAAGATCTCATGATGCTGCAGTGTTTGACAGATGTGAAAAAGGTTTAAAAAACCGACAAGTTGAAGACTGAGACACTTATGCAACATATAGGAACCTTTATTCGCCACACAGTGGATGGTTCCATTATGACCTCGCCTCCTCCTGCATCGCCTCACCTGACTGTAGTATATAAGCCACGTCCACGGCCCTATACTGTTGATAAATTAGACACGTGTGCAACTCTTGGGTATCTTTATTGAGGAAACGTTTCGCCACACAGTGGCTTCATCAGTCCATATAAAGGAGAATCTTGAAGAACAGGAGGAGAATGAGGTAATCAGTCCCTCAACCTTGAGTCGATGTGGTCAGTCCATCAATCTTGAATAGAATACGGCATACGTGCGGAGAAGGAGCTTATAAACCGTAGACAGGAGAGGTGCAGCAGTCATAGGTGGTGTCACATTTGTTCAATGTGGAAGTAGGTCGTGCCCAAGAATTAGGCAAGCGAAGAATTCCCAAGTATTAAGATCCCAAGAAGTTGAGGGACTGATTACCTCATTCTCCTCCTGTTCTTCAAGATTCTCCTTTATATGGACTGATGAAGCCACTGTGTGGCGAAACGTTTCCTCAATAAAGATACCCAAGAGTTGCACATGTGTCTAATTTATCAACATGTCGGTTCTCTGAACCATTCATCTACAAGGCCCTATACTGTACATGCTACAAGATTGATGGACTGAACATATCGACTCCAGGCTGAGGGACTGATTACCTCAACTCCTCCTCTCCTTACACCTTTCTGCTTTGTATTGGACTGATGAAGCCACCGTGTGGCGAAACGTTTCCTCAATAAAGATTCCCATATATTGCATAAGTGTCTCAATCTTCAACTGTTCTGATTTAAACTGACCAGATTAAAATGTCACAATATCATCACTGGAACGAATCATGAATAACCCGCACTAACGAGAGAAACCTAAGGCTAGTTTTCGGTCCATCCTGGATCACTGTCGAATCACAAATGACCTGTGAAAAGCAGAGAAAACTATAGTAGTGTGTAAATTAACTGGGATAGGAGTAAATTTTGTGGTTGTCCCATAATATGTCTTAGTCTCCGGCTTAATTAATGTAGTTTGGGTTCTTTTCTTTTCAGAATAGTTTGCTATAGATTTCTGGCAACCATCCATCTGTGGTGTTACCCTGCGAATCTCGACATTGGTACAACAGTTGTTGCTCTATAAGGCTATTCCTGACTCACGAAATCGTAATGACACGATTGCAAACAAACCGTACCACGGGTGGGGATAAAACCGCGATCAGAGTCTCAGAACTCCAGACCGTCACGTTAGCCACTGGACCAGCTAGCCACAATAAGATTCGTCCAACTAGGTATATTTCTACACCATAGGAAGGTTAGCACAGGCACCACTGTGACCACAAATGCAAGTTTTTACAGACGAATCTCCAGCTAGCGTGGCCGTGACGAACTCTAGCTCAAGTCCCCTCAAAGCCATTAACATGACTCACGAAATCGTAATGACACGATTGCAAACAAACCATACCACGGGCGGGGATAGAACCCACGATCAATGGCTAACGAGACGGTCTGGAGTTTTGAGACTCTTTGATCGCGGGTTCTATCCCCGCCCTGGTATGGTTTGTTTGCAATCGTGTCATTACGATTTCGTGAGTCAGGAATAGCCTTATAGAGCAACAGCTGTTGTAGCAATAACGAGATTCGCAGGGTAACACCACAGATGGATGGTTGCCAGAAATCTATAGCAAACTATTCTGAAAAGAAAAGAACGCAAACTACATTAATTAAGCCCGAGACTAAGACATATTATGAGACAACCACAAAATTTACTCCTATCCCAGTTAATTTACACACTATAGTTTTTTTTGTTTGCAATCGTGTCATTATGGTGAAATTCATGATGGAAGTTACACCAAGGAAGCATACAAGTATTGTATCTCTTAGAAAACGTGTTGATTTGAGTATCAGACAGATCACCGAGAATTTGAGCCTAGCAAAGTCATCTGTTGGTCGGATTCTGAAAAGAGCTAACGACACTCACCAGTGTCGTCAGCTCTTTGCGGAAGGTGTGGATGAGAACGTAACAACACCACACGATGACAAGGGTTTCATAATAAATAATATAAAGGATCCCAGGAAAACCAGCAAAGATCTACAGAGACGTATTACTTCAGCTGGCGGAAATGTTGATTCTTCAACTGTTCAACGAAGGCTCCTTGAAGTTGGCATAAGTGCCAGAAAGCCGGAAAAGAAACAATTACTGACTGCTGCTGTGAAGAAAAAACTGCGGTGGGCACTTGATCCTAAGATATGGACGACAGGTGAATGGTAGTGAGAGGGAGCAAAGGAGAGCCTCTTCGGAATGGACACATTCAAGTGCCAAAACACCCACTTAAGATGTTTCGGGGTAGTTTTACTGCTAAAGGTCCTGAACGGCTCGCTATTGTTGAGGAACGATGAACAGTGACAAATACAAGACAATCCTGGCAACTTATTTGCTTCCCATTACATGGAGGTTACTTGGAGGTCATTCCGGGGACCAACGCCCCCGCGGCCCGGTCCATGACCAGGCCTCCCGATGGATCAGGGCCTGATCAACTAGGCTGTTACTGCTGGCCGCACGCAGTCCAACGTACGAGCCACAGCCCGGCTGATCCGGCACTGACTTTAGGTATCTGTCCAGCTCTCTCTTGAAGGCAGCCAGGGGCTTATTGGCAATTACCCTAATGCTTGATGGGAGGCTGTTGAACAGTTTTGGGCCCTGGACACTTATGGTGTTTTCCCTTAGTGTACCAATGGTGCCCCTACTTTTTATTGGGGGCATTTTGCATCGCCTGCCTGATGGAGAAGGCATTTTCCGGCAAGATCTTGCTTCATGCTGCACTTCAAAAAAATGCTGAGATTCTTGAAGAGAGTGAGCTAAGCGTTGTAAATTGGCCTGAAAACTCTCCTGACCACAACCCAGTTGATAATCTATGGGCAATAATCAAACACAGGATCACAAAACAGGACTGTTCAGCTGTGCAGAAGCTAAATGCTGCTGTTACTAGCATCTGGTACCACGACGAAGAACTTGCCAAAATGTATTCAACATCGGTCAATTCTATGCCAAAGCGTGTAACAATGCTCATAAAAGCAAAAGGTAGTCATTTCTTTTATTAAATCAACTATCTGTCATATCATTGTGGTGTATATTTTAAATAAACATTAATTTCTTAAATAAATGTCCTATTTCATCACTGTCCCAGTTATTATGCACTACTATAGGAGAGGGTAAGAAGAAGGGTGTGAAAGTAGTAGTAATGGTAGTAGAATTAGCAGCAGCAGTGGCGATAGCTATAAATCTAGTATCGCCGATTTTTACAGAATCGATGTCGGTGAAAAATTAATGCTGTACCTCACGACTGTGAGACTTACATACACACGCTGTCTCACACACACACACACACACACACACACACAAAGGAGGGAGGCCCAGCGACAGTATGAAAACGACATAGCATCGAAAGTCAAATCTGACCCGAAACTGCTGTATAGCCACATTAGGAGGAAGTCAACAGTCAAGGACCAGGTGATAAGGCTGAGAAAAGAAGGTGGAGAACTCACAAGAAACGATCAAGAGGTATGTGAGGAGCTCAACACGAGATTTAAGGAAGTATTTACAGTAGAGACAGGAAGGACTCTGGGGGGACAGACCAGATGGGGACACCAGCAAGGAATACACCAACAAGTGTTGGACGACATACATACAGATGAGGAGGAGGTGAAGAAACTGCTAAGGGACATCGATACCTCAAAGGCAATGGGACCGGACAACATCTCCCCATGGGTCCTTAGAGAGGGAGCAGATATGTTGTGCGTGCCACTTACCACAATCTTCAACACATCCCTGGAAACTGGGCAACTACCTGAGGTATGGAAGACGGCAAATGTAGTTCCCATTTTTAAAAAAGGAGACAGAAAAGAGGCACTAAACTATAGACCTGTGTCATTGACGTGTATAGTATGCAAAATTATGGAGAAGATTATCAGGAGGAGAGTGGTGGAGCACCTGGAACGGAACAGGAGTATAAATGCCAACCAGCACGGATTCACGGAAGGCAAATCCTGTGTCACAAACCTTCTGGAGTTTTATGATAAAATAACAGAAGTAAGACAAGAGAGAGAGGGGTGGGTTGATTGCATCTTCTTGGACTGCAAGAAGGCCTTTGACACAGTTCCTCACAAGAGATTAGTGCAGAAGCTAGAGCATCAGGCGCATATAACAGGAAGGGCACTGCAATGGATCAGAGAATACCTGACAGGGAGGCAACAACGAGTCATGGTACGTAATGATGTATCACAGTGGGCACCTGTGACGAGCGGGGTCCCACAGGGGTCGGTCCTAGGACCAGTGCTATTTTTGGTATATGTGAACGACATGACGGAAGGGTTAGACTCAGAAGTGTCCCTGTTTGCAGATGATGTGAAGTTAATGAGGAGAATTAAATCTGATGAGGACCAGGCAGGACTTCAAAGAGACCTGGACAGACTGGACACCTGGTCCAGCAAATGGCTTCTCGAATTTAATCCTGCCAAATGCAAAGTCATGAAGATAGGGGAAGGGCACAGAAGACCACAGACAGAGTATAGGCTAGGTGGCCAAAGACTGCAAACCTCACTCAAGGAGAAAGATCTTGGGGTGAGTATAACACCGAGCATGTCTCCGGAAGCACACATCAATCAGATAACTGCTGCAGCATATGGGCGCCTGGCAAACCTGAGAACAGCATTCCGATACCTTAGTAAGGAATCATTCAAGGCACTGTACACCGTGTATGTCAGGCCCATACTGGAGTATGCAGCACCTGTTTGGAACCCGCACTTGATAAAGCACGTCAAGAAACTAGAGAAAGTACAAAGGTTTGCGACAAGGTTAGTTCCAGAGCTAAGGGGAATGTCCTATGAAGAAAGATTAAGGGAGAAGATTTTTCTGCACAAGTTTCAGGGGGACAGAGAACTGGCAGGGAAGTCAGTAAATGAGATGATGGAATATGTGACAACAATATGCAAGGAAGCTGAGATGAGGTTTGTACCCAAGGGTAACAGAAATAACGAGAAGGCCAGGATGAGCCCTTGGTTCACTAAAAGGTGTAGAGAGGCCAAAACCAAGTGTGCTAGAGAATGGAAGAATTAAAGAAGACAAAGGACCCAAGAGAATAAGGAGAGCAGTCGTAGAGCCAGAAATGAATATGCACATGTAAGAAGGGAGGCCCAGCGACCATACGAAAATGACTTAGCAGCGAAAGCCAAATCTGACCCGAAGCTGTTGTACAGCCACATCAGGAGGAAAACGACTATCAAGGACCAGGTAATCAGGCTGAGGAAGGAAGGAGGGGAGATCACAAGAAACGACCACAATGTATGTGAGGAGCTCAACATGAGATTCCAAGAGATTCACAGAGACAGAAGGAACTCCAGAAAGACAGAGAGATGGGGTACACCATCAATTGTTGGACACAATACATACAACCGAGGAAGAAGTGAAGCTGCTAAGCGAGCCATATACCTCACAGGCGATGGGGCCGGATAACATCTCTCAATGGGTCCTGAGAGAGGGAGCAGAGGCGCTTTGTGTACTACTAACAGCTATCTTCAATACATCTATCGAAACAGGGCAACTACCTGAGGTATGGAAAACAGCAAATGTAGTCCCATTTTTTTAAAAAAGGAGACAGACATGAAGCACTAAACTACAGACAAGTGTCACTGACATGAATAGTATGCAAAGTCATGGAGAAGATTATCAGGAGAAAAGTGGTGGAGCACCTAGAAAGGAATGAGCTTATCAACGACAGCCAGCACGGTTTCAGGGACGGGAAATCCTGTGTCACAATCCTACTGAAGTTTTATAACAGCGTGACAGCAGTAACATATGAGAGGGGTGGGTAGATTGCGCTTTCTTGGACTTTAAGAAGGCTTTTGACACAGTTCCAAACAAGAGATTAATGCATAAGCTGGAGGATCAGGCAGGTATAACAGGGAAGGCACTGCAATGGATCAGGGAATACCTGTCGGGAAGACATCAGCGAGTCAAGTTACCTGGCGTGGTGCCCGAGTGGGGGCCTGTGACGAGTGGATTTTCACAGGGATCAGTCCTACTGTTGGTGCTGTTTCTGGTATATGTGAACGACATGACGGAAGGAATAGACTCAGAAGTGTCTCTGTTTGCAAATGATGTGAAATTGATGAGAAGAATTCAATCGGACGAGGATCAGGCAGAACTAAGGGATCTGGCCAGGCTGCAGACCTGGTCCAGAAACTGGCTCCAGGACTTCATCCCCAACAAGTGCAAAGTCATGAAGATTGGGGAAGGGCAAAGAAGACTGCAGACGAATTACAGTCTAGGGGGCCAGAGACTACAAACCTCACTCAAGAAAAATGATCTTGGGGTAAGTATAACACCGGGCACATCTGAGTCGTACATCAACCAAATAACTGCTGCAGCATATGGGCGCCTAGCAAACCTAAGAACAGCATTCCGACTCTAAATAAGGAATTGTTCAGGACCCTGTACACTGTGTATGTCAGGCTGCATTGGAATATGCAGCACCAGTTTGAAACCCACACCTTACCAAGCATGTAAGGAAATTAGAGAAATTGCAAAGGGTTGCAACAAGACTAGTCCCAGAGCTAAGGGGAATGTCCTACGAGTAGAGGTTAAGGGAAGGTGACCTGACCACACTGGAGAACAGGAAGATAGAGGGGATACGATAACGACATATAAAATACTGAGAGGAATTGACAAGGTGGACAAAGACAGGATGTTCCAGAGATGGGACACAGACACAAGAGGTCACAATTGGAAGTTGAAGACTCAGATGAATCAAAGGGATGTTAGGAAGTATTTCTTCAGTCATAGAGTAGTCAAGCCGTGGAATAGCCTAGAAAGTGAAGTAGTGGAGGCAGGAACCATACATAGTTTTAAGGCGAGGTATGATGAAGTTCATGGAGCAGGGAGAGAGAGGACCTAGTAGCAATCAGTGAAGAGGCGGGGCCAGGAGCTATGAATCGACCCCTGCAACCACAAATAGGTGAGCACACACACACACACACACACACACTAACACAACCTCACACACCCAGGGAGAAAATGGACTTCGTAGAGACCAACTAAGAGGCAGGGACAGGAGTTTTAAATTGACCCCTGCAAATACTGAAAAGTGAGTACAAATAGGTGAGTGCACACCAAAACTACTATACTCACACTAACACATTAAAAAATGGTATCCCAAAAAGTTAAGACGAAGAAGCAAGGGATGGATGTTCTGAGAAGTACACACAGTCAGAAAGGCTCAAGAGCACACTGAAATAATGGCTTAAACAAATCTGCAATACAATGGTGGAGAAGATACCTGCAGGCAGCAAGGACGGGGAGTTGCAAGCTGTAGCTACTGAAGCGAAGATATAGAGTCTGGTGCAGGAAATGGAAGTGCTGAAGTGGGATATAGAGATGAGGATTGAAAGAAGAAAGGTGTTAGGAATGGATACATTAGCAGTCAGAGGACTGAAGGAGGGCAAGGAATTAAGAAGTTTCTTGTAGAGTCAATTATTTCTTGTAGAGTAAATTATTCATAAGCTGAAGGAGGCTGAAGGAGGAACTTCCAGTGAAGTAGGACCATGGGAGCTAAAAGCGATTGAGAATATCACTGCAATAATAGAAGAGAAGGACATCTCCTAGTTGACACATTTCCAGAGACATCTGGGGTATTCGAGGGGAAAAAAATCATCCAGTCAAATTGACATTCAAGACAAAAATGTGCAAAACAGGATCTTGCAACAAAAAACACTGTTAAAGGACTCCTGAAAATACCAGCAAGTGTACCTTGACCATGACAGAACTCGAAAAGAACAGGAACAACTGAGAGGGTAAGAAAATGCCAGTGGCAGGAAGGACAGAACAGGCATCGACAAACAGGCAAGTGTAGGCTTTGAGGGAAATAAATACAAGCACCCATGGAACTGCCCACAAAATCCTCTCTGCTCCTACCACCACACACCAACCAAACACAAAAACCAAAAACAAGCCACAGTCCACACTTACAGTCCCCACCATTTCCCTAGCACCAATACCACCATTACAGCAGCCTCCCATAATATCCTCCCCTGCTTTCCTAACCCCCAGCCAGTACAAATCCCTTCCATCCCCCAGAATACAGTACTGGAAAGGAGGCTGAAGGTATAGTACATTAACAAGGATGAAATAGCAAATAAGAGTAAGGAGCGGCAAGAATGAGTTATTAAGGCATCCCCAGACATCATAGCACTCGCTGGGATATCAGACACAATCTTCCCGAATATCAGATCGTTAGGAAATATAGGAAACAGAGTGGAAGAAGGAGTTGCACTGCTCTTCAAAAACCAAAGGAGTTTTGAGGAGATGGGAGGACTGGGCAAAGGGGAAGCAGATGACTACATAATAGGAAGATTTCAGACCAAATTTTCTAAAGTGATGATAGCAGTTATGCATCAAATGCCAATGAACAGCAAGAGACTTAAGACAAGAATACAACGAAAGCAACAAAGCAATTGTGGGCACTATCCGAGATGACCAAAAGGGCCCACATGAGAGAGTCTAAGTTACTTTTTAGGGAGAGATTTCAACCATACGGAGACTTGGAAATCCTGGAGCCACGTGGGTGACCAGAAATGTAGAGAGCTAAGATGCAGGAGGTGGACCTGGAAAACTTCATGCACAAACATGTTAGGGACACAACCAGAGATAGAGAAGAGGATGAAGCAGTAAGGATGGACTTCGTATTCACCTTGAACAGTTCAGATATTGTATTTATTACACATGAAAGGCCTGTGGGCCCTAGTGATGACGTGGTCCTGAGTTTCGAGTACATGTACTTGTTGAGTTACCAGTGGAGAGGGGATTACACAGGAATGAGGGACTTTCTGCATGAGGTGCAGTGGGAAAGAGAGCTAGAGAGAAAGACAATAAATGAAATGATGAAACACGTGACCACAAAGTGCAGGGAGGCAATGGAGAAGTTATTACCAAAGGTAACAGAAACAACTGGAAGAACAGAGTGATCCCATGGTTTACCCGGAGGTGTGGAGAAACCAAAGCAGAGTATGGAGCAAAAGACTCAGGAAAACAAGGAGTTGAGCTCTAGAGCCAGAAATGAATATGCAGCGATAAGGAAAGAGGCCTAGCAGCAATACGAGAATGTCATAGCATAAGAAGCCAGAATTGACCCGAAGCTGTTATACAGCCACAAAGAGGAAAGAGGGGAGTACACAGGGAGCAGCGAGGATGTAATGAGCTCAGCGTAAGATTTAGGGAGGTGTTCACGGTGAGGACAGAAAGGCTTCCCGCAAACCGAGGTGATAGTGTACACCAGCAAGTACTGAACACACTGCACACAACCAAGGAGAAAGTAAAGAAACTTCTAGGCAAACTAGATAATTCTAAGGCAGTGGAGAAGATTATCAGAAGAGTGGTTGAGCACCTGAAAAGAAATACATGACAACCAGCACTGATTAAGGGAAGGAAAATCCTGAATCACAAACTTACTGGAATTCGCCGACAAGGTAACATGAGTAAGACAGGAGAGACATGAGTGAAGTGTATCTTCTTGGTCTTTAAGAAGGCTTTCGACACAATACCACACAAGATAATGGAAATGATAAGCAGGAAAAATATTGCAATGGATCAGGGAAAACCTCACAGGAAGAAAACAACGTGTGTTGCTACATGAAGTATCATGGTGAGTGCATGTATCGAGTGAGGTTCCACAAGCGCCAGTCCCGGGTCCAGTACCGTTTCTTGTGTGAATGACATGGTGGAAAATATAAATTCGGAGGTGTCCCCGTTCACAGACGATGTGAAATACAAGCGGACGAGGATCAGGTAAGAGTAAAGGAGTATCTGGGCAGTCTGCAAGCGGGTCGACAAATGGCTCCTTGAGTTTAACCCCACCAAGTGCGAAGCTATGAAGCTTGGGAAAGGACAAATAAAATCGAAGGTGGAGTACAGCCTAGGGGTCATAATTTGCAAAATTCACTCAAGGAAAATAATCTTGGGGTCATCATCATACCGAGGACATCTGAGATGAACATACACCAAATAACCAGACATCTCCCCTTGGGTCCTGAGAGAGGGAGCACAAGTACTGTGTGTGACAATAACAGTAATCTTGAACACATCTATCGAAACAATTCAACTACCTGAGGTGTGGAAGACAGCAATTGTAGTCCCAATATTTAAGAAACGAGACAGACTGCGTTAAACTACAGACCAGTGTTACTGACACAAAGAATGTAAAGTTATGGAGAAGATTTTCAGCAGAAGAGTGGTGGACCACCTAGAAAGGAATGAGTTTGTAAACGATAACCAGCATGGTTTCAGGGAAGGGAAAAAACCTGTGAAACAAACCTACTGGAGTTTTAAGACAAGGTGACAGAAGTAAGACAAGAGAGAGATGGGTAGGTAGATTGCATTTTCTTGGACTGTAAGAAGTCTCTCGACACAGTTCCTTACAAGAGATTAGGGCAAAAGCTGGAGTATCAGGCAGGTATAATAGGAAAGGCACTGCAATGTATCAGAGAATACCCGACAGGTAGGCAACAACAAATCGTGATACGTAACGAGGAGTCATAGTGGGCGCCTGTCACGAGCGGGGCTCCACAGGTGTCAGTCCTAGGGCCGGAATACAGGTTAGGGGGCCAAAGACTGCAAACCTCATCCAAGAAAAAGGCTTTTGAGGTGAGTATAATACCGAGTGCATCTCCTGAGGCGCACGTCAATCAAATAACTGCTGCAGCATATGGGCGACTAGCGAACTTAAGAAGAGTGTTTCGCCACCCTAGTAACGAATCGTTCAAGACTCTGTACACCGTGTAAGTCAGGCCCATATTGGAGTATGCAGCACCAGTATGGAACTCACACCTGGTCAAGCACGTCAGGAAATTAGAGAAAGTGTAAAGGTTCGCAACAAGACTAGTCAGGGAGCAAAGTGGCATACCCTACGAGGAGAGGTTAAGGGAAGACAGGAGGGACAGGGGGGGACATGATAACGACATATAAAATACTGACAGGAACTGACAAGGAAATTAGGGACAGATTGTTTCAGATATATGACACAACAACAAAGGGTCACAACTAGAAGTTGAAGACTCAAATGAGTCATAGGGATGTTAGGAAGTATTTCTTCAGTTACAGAGTTGTCAGGAAGTGGAGCAATTTAGAGAATGATGTGGTGGAGGCAGGATCCATGCTTAGCTTTAAGAAGAGATGCGATAAAGCTCATGGAGCAGGGAGAGAGCGGACCTAGTAGTGACCAGCGAAGAGACGGGTCCAGGAGCTGTGAATTTTCCTTGCAACCACAAATAGGTGAGCACGCACACACACACACACACAACAAGTCCACATCCCCGAACAAACACTACATTCATCCCACAAGCGAACAAACACTACATCATCCCACAAGCGAACAAACACTACATCATCCCACAAGCGAACAAACACTACATCATCCCACAAGCGAACAAACACTACATCATCCCACAAGTGAACAAACACTACATTCATCCCACAAGTGAACAAACACTACATCATCCTACAAGCGAACAAACACTACATCCCACAAGCGAACAAACACTACATCATCCCACAAGCGAACAAACACTACATCATCCCACAAGCGAACAAACACTACATCATCCCACAAGCGAACAAACACTACATCATCCCACAAGCGAACAAACACTACATCATCCCACAAGCGAACAAACACTACATCATCCCACAAGTGAACAAACACTACATCATCCCACAAGCGAACAAACACTACATCATCCCCCAAGCGAACAAACACTACATCATCCCACAAGCGAACAAACACTACATCATCCCACAAGCGAACAAACACTACATCATCCCACAAGCGAACAAACACTACATCATCCCACAAGCGAACAAACACTACATTCATCCCACAAGCGAACAAACACTACATCATCCCACAAGCGAACAAACACTACATCATCCCACAAGCGAACAAACACTACATCATCCCACAAGCGAACAAACACTACATCATCCCACAAGCGAACAAACACTACATCATCCCACAAGCGAACAAACACTACATCATCCCACAAGCGAACAAACACTACATCATCCCACAAGCGAACAAACACTACATCATCCCACAAGCGAACAAACACTACATCATCCCACAAGTGAACAAACACTACATCATCCCACAAGCGAACAAACACTACATCATCCCACAAGCGAACAAACACTACATCATCCCACAAGCGAACAAACACTACATCATCCCACAAGCGAACAAACACTACATCATCCCACAAGCGAACAAACACTACATCATCCTACAAGCGAACAAACACTACATTACAAGCGAACAAACATCCTCCCACAAGCGAACAAACACTACATCATCCCACAAGCGAACAAACACTACATCATCCCACAAGCGAACAAACACTACATCATCCCACAAGCGAACAAACACTACATCATCCCACAAGCGAACAAACACTATCCCACAAGCGAACAAACACTACATCATCCCACAAGCGAACAAACACTACATTCATCCCACAAGCGAACAAACACTACATCATCCCACAAGCGAACAAACACTACATTTATCCCACAAGCGAACAAACACTACATCATCCCACAAGCGAACAAACACTACATCATCCCACAAGCGAACAAACACTACATCATCCCACAAGCGAACAAACACTACATCATCCCACAAGCGAACAAACACTACATCATCCCACAAGCGAACAAACACTACATCATCCCACAAGCGAACAAACACTACATCATCCCACAAGCGAACAAACACTACATCATCCCACAAGCGAACAAACACTACATCATCCCACAAGCGAACAAACACTACATCATCCCACAAGCGAACAAACACTACATCATCCCACAAGCGAACAAACACTACATCATCCCACAAGCGAACAAACACTACATCATCCCACAAGCGAACAAACACTACATCATCCCACAAGCGAACAAACACTACATCATCCCACAAGCGAACAAACACTACATCATCCCACAAGCGAACAAACACTACATCATCCCACAAGCGAACAAACACTACATCATCCCACAAGCGAACAAACACTACATCATCCCACAAGCGAACAAACACTACATCCCACAAGCGAACAAACACTACATCATCCCACAAGCGAACAAACACTACATCATCCCACAAGCGAACAAACACTACATCATCCCACAAGCGAACAAACACTACATCATCCCACAAGCGAACAAACACTACATCATCCCACAAGCGAACAAACACTACATTCATCCCACAAGCGAACAAACACTACATCATCCCACAAGCGAACAAACACTACATCATCCCACAAGCGAACAAACACTACATCATCCCACAAGCGAACAAACACTACATCATCCCACAAGCGAACAAACACTACATCATCCCACAAGCGAACAAACACTACATCCCACAAGCGAACAAACACTACATCATCCCACAAGCGAACAAACACTACATCATCCCACAAGCGAACAAACACTACATCATCCCACAAGCGAACAAACACTACATCATCCCACAAGCGAACAAACACTACATCATCCCACAAGCGAACAAACACTACATCATCCCACAAGCGAACAAACACTACATCATCCCACAAGCGAACAAACACTACATCATCCCACAAGCGAACAAACACTACATCATCCCACAAGCGAACAAACACTACATTTATCCCACAAGCGAACAAACACTACATCATCCCACAAGCGAACAAACACTACATCATCCCACAAGCGAACAAACACTACATCATCCCACAAGCGAACAAACACTACATCATCCCACAAGCGAACAAACACTACATCATCCCACAAGCGAACAAACACTACATCCCACAAGCGAACAAACACTACATCAACCCACAAGCGAACAAACACTACATCCCACAAGCGAACAAACACTACATCAACCCACAAGCGAACAAACACTACATCCCACAAGCGAACAAACACTACATCAACCCACAAGCGAACAAACACAACGTCCTACAAGCGAACACATCATCCCACAAGCGAACAAACACTACATCCTACAAGCGAACAAACACTACATTCATCCCACAAGCGAACAAACACTACATCATCCTACAAGCGAACAAACACTACATCATCCCACAAGCGAACAAACACTACATCATCCTACAAGCGAACAAACACTACATCATCCCACAAGCGAACAAACACTACATCATCCCACAAGCGAACAAACACTACATCCCACAAGCGAACAAACACTACATCATCCCACAAGCGAACAAACACTACATTCATCCCACAAGCGAACAAACACTACATCATCCTACAAGCGAACAAACACTACATCCCACAAGCGAACAAACACTACATCATCCCACAAGCGAACAAACACTACATCATCCCACAAGCGAACAAACACTACATTCATCCCACAAGCGAACAAACACTACATCATCCCACAAGCAAACACTACATCATCCCACAAGCGAACAAGCACTACATCATCCTACAAGCGAACAAACACTACATTCATCCCACAAGCGAACAAACACTACATCATCCCACAAGCAAACACTACATCATCCTACAAGCGAACAAACACTACATCATCCCACAAGCGACCAAACACTACATCATCCTACAAGCGAACAAACACTACATCATCCCACAAGCGAACAAACACTACATCATCCTACAAGCGAACAAACACTACATCATCCCACAAGCGAACAAACACTACATCATCCTACAAGCGAACAAACACTACATCATCCCACAAGCGAACAAACACTACATCATCCTACAAGCGAACAAACACTACATCATCCCACAAGCGAACAAACACTACATCATCCCACAAGCGAACAAACATCATCCCACAAGCGAACAAACACTACATCATCCTACAAGCGAACAAACACTACATCATCCCACAAGCGAACAAACACTACATCATCCTACAAGCGAACAAACACTACATCATCCCACAAGCGAACAAACACTACATCATCCTACAAGCGAACAAACACTACATCATCCCACAAGCGAACAAACACTACATCATCCCACAAGCGAACAAACACTACATCATCCTACAAGCGAACAAACACTACATCATCCCACAAGCGAACAAACACTACATCATCCTACAAGCGAACAAACACTACATCATCCCACAAGCGAACAAACACTACATCATCCCACAAGCGAACACTACATCATCCCACAAGCGAACAAACACTACATCATCCTACAAGCGAACAAACACTACATCCCACAAGCGAACAAACACTACATCATCCCACAAGCGAACAAACACTACATCATCCCACAAGCGAACAAACACTACATCATCCTACAAGCGAACAAACACTACATCCTACAAGCGAACAAACACTACATCATCCCACAAGCGAACAAACACTACATCATCCCACAAGCGAACAAACACTACATCATCCCACAAGCGAACAAACACTACATCATCCCACAAGCGAACAAACACTACATCATCCCACAAGCGAACAAACACTACATCATCCCACAAGCGAACAAACACTACATCATCCCACAAGCGAACAAACACTACATCATCCCACAAGCGAACAAACACTACATCATCCCACAAGCGAACAAACACTACATCATCCCACAAGCGAACAAACACTACATCATCCCACAAGCGAACAAACACTACATCATCCCACAAGCGAACAAACACTACATCATCCCACAAGCGAACAAACACTACATCCCACAAGCGAACAAACACTACATCATCCCACAAGCGAACAAACACTACATCATCCCACAAGCGAACAAACACTACATCATCCCACAAGCGAACAAACACTACATCATCCCACAAGCGAACAAACACTACATCATCCCACAAGCGAACAAACACTACATCATCCTACAAGCGAACAAACACTACATCATCCCACAAGCGAACAAACACTACATCATCCCACAAGCGAACAAACACTACATCATCCGAACACAAGCGAACAAACACTACATCATCCCACAAGCGAACAAACACTACATCATCCCACAAGCGAACAAACACTACATCATCCCACAAGCGAACAAACACTACATCATCCCACAAGCGAACAAACACTACATCATCCCACAAGCGAACAAACACTACATCATCCCACAAGCGAACAAACACTACATCATCCCACAAGCGAACAAACACTACATCATCCCACAAGCGAACAAACACTACATCATCCCACAAGCGAACAAACACTACATCATCCCACAAGCGAACAAACACTACATCATCCCACAAGCGAACAAACACTACATCATCCCACAAGCGAACAAACACTACATCATCCCACAAGCGAACAAACACTACATCCCACAAGCGAACAAACACTACATCCCACAAGCGACCAAACACATCCTACAAGCGAACAAACACTACATCATCCTACAAGCGAACAAACACTACATCCCACAAGCGAACAAACACTACATCATCCTACAAGCGAACACTACATCATCCCACAAGCGAACAAACACTACATCATCCCACAAGCGAACAAACACTACATCATCCTACAAGCGAACAAACACTACATTCATCCCACAAGCGAACAAACACTACATCATCCTACAAGCGAACAAACACTACATCATCCCACAAGCGAACAAACACTACATCATCCTACAAGCGAACAAACACTACATCATCCCACAAGCGAACAAACACTACATCATCCCACAAGCGAACAAACACTACATCATCCCACAAGCGAACAAACACTACATCATCCCACAAGCGAACAAACACTACATCATCCCACAAGCGAACAAACACTACATCATCCCACAAGCGAACAAACACTACATCCCACAAGCGAACAAACACTACATCATCCCACAAGCGAACAAACACTACATCATCCTACAAGCGAACAAACACTACATCATCCCACAAGCGAACAAACACTACATCATCCCACAAGCGAACAAACACGACATCATCCTACAAGCGAACAAATACTACATCATCCTACAAACGAACAAACACTACATTCATCCACACAAGCGAACAAACACTACATCATCCCACAAGCGAACAAACACTACATCATCCCACAAGCGAACAAATACTACATCATCCTACAAGCGAACAAACACTACATTCATCCCACAAGCGAACAAACACTACATCATCCCACAAGCGAACAAACACTACATCCTACAAGCGAACAAATACTACATCCTACAAGCGAACAAACACTACATCATCCCACAAGCGAACAAACACTACATCGAACCACTACAAGCCCACAACAAACAAACATCATCCTACAAGCGAACAAACACTACATCATCCCACAAGCGAACAAACACTACATCATCCCACAAGCGAACAAACACTACATCATCCCACAAGCGAACAAACACTACATCATCCCACAAGCGAACAAACACTACATCATCCCACAAGCGAACAAACACTACATCATCCTACAAGCGAACAAACACTACATCATCCCACAAGCGAACAAACACTACATCATCCTACAAGCGAACAAACACTACATCATCCCACAAGCGAACAAACACTACATCATCCCACAAGCGAACAAACACTACATCATCCTACAAGCGAACAAACACTACATCATCCCACAAGCGAACAAACACTACATCATCCTACAAGCGAACAAACACTACATCATCCCACAAGCGAACAAACACTACATCATCCTACAAGCGAACAAACACTACATCATCCCACAAGCGAACAAACACTACATCATCCTACAAGCGAACAAACACTACATCATCCTACAAGTGAACAAACACTACATCATCCTACAAGCGAACAAACACTACATCATTCCACAAGCGAACAAACACTACATCATCCTAGAAGTGAACAAACACTACATCATCCCACAAGCGAACAAACACTACATCATCCCACAAGCGAACAAACACTACATTCATCCCACAAGCGAACAAACACTACATCATCCCACAAGCGAACAAACACTACATCATCCCACAAGCGAACAAACACTACATCATCCCACAAGCGAACAAACACTACATCATCCCACAAGCGAACAAACACTACATCATCCCACAAGCGAACAAACACTACATCATCCCACAAGCGAACAAACACTACATCATCCCACAAGCGAACAAACACTACATCATCCTACAAGCGAACAAACACTACATCATCCCACAAGCGAACAAACACTACATCATCCTACAAGCGAACAAACACTACATCATCCTACAAGCGAACAAACACTACATCATCCCACAAGCGAACAAACACTACATCATCCCACAAGCGAACAAACACTACATCATCCCACAAGCGAACAAACACTACATTCATCCCACAAGCGAACAAACACTACATCATCCCACAAGCGAACAAACACTACATCATCCCACAAGCGAACAAACACTACATCATCCTACAAGCGAACAAACACTACATCATCCCACAAGCGAACAAACACTACATCATCCCACAAGCGAACAAACACTACATCATCCCACAAGCGAACAAACACTACATCATCCTACAAGCGAACAAACACTACATCATCCCACAAGCGAACAAACACTACATCATCCCACAAGCGAACAAACACTACATCATCCTACAAGCGAACAAACACTACATCATCCCACAAGCGAACAAACACTACATCATCCTACAAGCGAACAAACACTACATCATCCCACAAGCGAACAAACACTACATCATCCTACAAGCGAACAAACACTACATTCATCCCACAAGCGAACAAACACTACATCATCCCACAAGCGAACAAACACTACATCATCCCACAAGCGAACAAACACTACATCATCCCACAAGCGAACAAACACTACATCATCCCACAAGCGAACAAACACTACATCATCCCACAAGCGAACAAACACTACATCATCCTACAAGCGAACAAACACTACATCATCCCACAAGCGAACAAACACTACATCATCCTACAAGCGAACAAACACTACATCATCATCCCACAAGCGAACAAACACTACATCATCCCACAAGCGAACAAACACTACATCATCCTACAAGCGAACAAACACTACATCCTCCCACAAGCGAACAAACACTACATTCATCCTACAAGCGAACAAACACTACATCATCCCACAAGCGAACAAACACTACATCATCCTACAAGCGAACAAACACTACATCATCCTACAAGCGAACAAACACTACATCATCCTACAAGCGAACAAACACTACATCATCCTACAAGCGAACAAACACTACATCATCCTACAAGCGAACAAACTACATACATCATCCCACAAGCGAACAAACACTACATCATCCTACAAGCGAACAAACACTACATCATCCTACAAGCGAACAAACACTACATCATCCCACAAGCGAACAAACACTACATCATCCCACAAGCGAACAAACACTACATCATCCCACAAGCGAACAAACACTACATCATCCCACAAGCGAACAAACACTACATCATCCCACAAGCGAACAAACACTACATCATCCCACAAGCGAACAAACACTACATCATCCCACAAGCGAACAAACACTACATCATCCCACAAGCGAACAAACACTACATCATCCCACAAGCGAACAAACACTACATCATCCCACAAGCGAACAAACACTACATCATCCTACAAGCGAACAAACACTACATCATCCCACAAGCGAACAAACACTACATCATCCTACAAGCGAACAAACACTACATCATCCTACAAGCGAACAAACACTACATCATCCCACAAGCGAACAAACACTACATCATCCTACAAGCGAACAAACACTACATCATCCTACAAGCGAACAAACACTACATCATCCCACAAGCGAACAAACACTACATCATCCCACAAGCGAACAAACACTACATCATCCCACAAGCGAACAAACACTACATCATCCCACAAGCGAACAAACACTACATCATCCCACAAGCGAACAAACACTACATCATCCCACAAGCGAACAAACACTACATCATCCCACAAGCGAACAAACACTACATCATCCTACAAGCGAACAAACACTACATCATCCCACAAGCGAACAAACACTACATCATCCCACAAGCGAACAAACACTACATCATCCAACAAGCGAACAAACACTACATCATCCTACAAGCGAACAAACACTACATCATCCCACAAGCGAACAAACACTACATCATCCTACAAGCGAACAAACACTACATCATCCCACAAGCGAACAAACACTACATCATCCTACAAGCGAACAAACACTACATCATCTCACAAGCGAACAAACACTACATCATCCCACAAGCGAACAAACACTACATCATCCCACAAGCGAACAAACACTACATCATCCCACAAGCGAACAAACACTACATCATCCCACAAGCGAACAAACACTACATCATCCCACAAGCGAACAAACACTACATCATCCTACAAGCGAACAAACACTACATCATCCCACAAGCGAACACTACATCATCCCACAAGCGAACAAACACTACATCATCCTACAAGCGAACAAACACTACATCATCCCACAAGCGAACAAACACTACATCATCCCACAAGCGAACAAACACTACATCATCCCACAAGCGAACAAACACTACATCATCCTACAAGCGAACAAACACTACATCCTACAAGCGAACAAACACTACATCCTACAAGCGAACAAACACTACATCATCCTACAAGCGAACAAACACTACATCATCCCACAAGCGAACAAACACTACATCATCCCACAAGCGAACAAACACTACATCATCCTACAAGCGAACACTACATCATCCTACAAGCGAACAAACACTACATTCATCCCACAAGCGAACAAACACTACATCATCCCACAAGCGAACAAACACTACATCATCCCACAAGCGAACAAACACTACATCATCCCACAAGCGAACAAACACTACATTCATCCCACAAGCGAACAAACACTACATCATCCCACAAGCGAACAAACACTACATCATCCCACAAGCGAACAAACACTACATCATCCCACAAGCGAACAAACACTACATCATCCCACAAGCGAACACTACATCATCCCACAAGCGAACAAACACTACATCATCCCACAAGCGAACAAACACTACATCATCCTACAAGCGAACAAACACTACATCATCCCACAAGCGAACAAACACTACATCATCCCACAAGCGAACAAACACTACATCATCCCACAAGCGAACAAACACTACATCATCCCACAAGCGAACAAACACTACATCATCCCACAAGCGAACAAACACTACATCCCACAAGCGAACAAACACTACATCATCCCACAAGCGAACAAACACTACATCATCCCACAAGCGAACAAACACTACATCCCACAAGCGAACAAACACTACATCATCCCACAAGCGAACAAACACTACATCATCCCACAAGCGAACAAACACTACATCATCCCACAAGCGAACAAACACTACATCATCCTACAAGCGAACACTACATCATCCCACAAGCGAACAAACACTACATCATCCTACAAGCGAACAAACACTACATTCATCCCACAAGCGAACAAACACTACATCATCCCACAAGCGAACAAACACTACATCCCACAAGCGAACAAACACTACATCATCCTACAAGCGAACAAACACTACATCATCCTACAAGCGAACAAACACTACATCATCCCACAAGCGAACAAACACTACATCATCCTTCAAGCGAACAAACACTACATCATCCTACAAGCGAACAAACACTACATCATCCCACAAGCGAACAAACACTACATCATCCCACAAGCGAACAAACACTACATCATCCTACAAGCGAACAAACACTACATCATCCTACAAGCGAACAAACACTACATCATCCCACAAGCGAACAAACACTACATCATCCCACAAGCGAACAAACACTACATCATCCTACAAGCGAACAAACACTACATCATCCCACAAGCGAACAAACACTACATCATCCTACAAGCGAACAAACACTACATCATCCTACAAGCGAACAAACACTACATCATCCCACAAGCGAACAAACACTACATCATCCTACAAGCGAACAAACACTACATCATCCTACAAGCGAACAAACACTACATCATCCCACAAGCGAACAAACACTACATCATCCTACAAGCGAACAAACACTACATCATCCCACAAGCGAACAAACACTACATCATCCCACAAGCGAACAAACACTACATCATCCCACAAGCGAACAAACACTACATCATCCTACAAGCGAACAAACACTACATCATCCCACAAGCGAACAAACACTACATTCATCCCACAAGCGAACAAACACTACATCATCCCACAAGCGAACCCATCCTAACCCTACTTAACACATTGTACATGAAGACGTCCTTATATACCCATCACTCGTCAATAATATTCATTGAACTTCACCGAATACTAATATACAACCCATACTGAGGACATGAAGTTCTCTCTTACATTTAATGTATGATAAAAATCACACACATTACATTATCTCATTATTAGCAGTACATTTGGTACACAGACATTTATCACGCCCGCATGTCCTGTGCTTTAATACAACCACCAGTCCTGATAATACATTACAACATATTCCAAATTTAACTTATCCATAACATACATCAGTATACCATGCTGAGTATGACCGTATACTTTTCACATGCACACAAATATTGCTCATTTCCATGTCCATAAAAATCTTAACAACTTTTCCCTTACGCACCACCACAAACTTACTTAAAACACACTCTACAACTACGCTGCCATTTCACACCATATCATACGTTCCCAAATTCGGAGACGAGCCCGGTGCAACCCCTGAAATTCCTAACACAACCCCCCCCCCTTTTTTTTTCTCACTCCGCCAACGAACCTCTGACATTCATACTTCGATATCCTTCAGGAAAAGCCCTTTCCCATCTACTTCCGTATAACCCCCTATTACGACTAAGTGTTTTGTACATTGTTGCAGCCAATACCTTCTTTCGCACCACCCAATCCCCATTACCCCTCATGGCCCATGATACGAAAACAAAATCCGCTATGATGTACACCAAAGCACGCTGCACAGACTCTTCCACACCTCCCACATCTAAACTCAATGCTCTTAATACCGATATCCCTCCCCCACCCACCCTCCTCAAAATCCCACCCATCCACTCCCGTGTACACTCCAAATTTGTACAAAAATATACTACATGAAAAGCTGTCTCCCTATCCCCACACACCCTACATACGTCCTCCACCATCAACCCTCTCTCCCGAAGCACCACACCAGACGGCAATATTCCATGAAGGAAACGAAACATTACCTCTCTCACTCTTGGTCTGATGCGCACCAACCGCAACCTTACCCAAATGTCTCCCCATGCATACATTGGGTATATGCCCTCAACATTTGCAATCACCCTCACCCCTACAGCACGCTCCAGAACACCTACCCGCATCCTAGATGGATCTCTAACATACAATAAAGCTCTCAGCACATCCTCACACTCTTTCATCTCTGATCCTACCCACCACCTTCGTGCCTCCTCATATAATGCTTGCACACCCTTCCCCACACGACCTTCCACTCGGAGAAACCCCCTCTGCAAATATATACATTTAACCCTTAATCTTATATCTACTAAACCCAATCCACCTTTGTCGACCGGTAGCATAACAACACTCCTACGCAACCAGTCACACCCAGAACCCCATATATATCGAAAAACCTTTTTTAGCATTCTAGTTATGTCCGGTCCTGCCAACGGATATACTGCTGCCACATGCCAGACCATACTATATAACATTACGTTCACCACTATTACACGTTGATGTATCGTCAAATGCATGGGTCTCAAAACATTTAACCTACCCACCAACCTATCCACTTCCCTCCCAGAATTAACCATCCGTGCCTCCCCGGCATTCCCCATATAAATTATCCCACACACCTTTAGTCTATCCACCACACACCAACGCACAGCTGTTTCCCATCGCGCCATCCCTACCCAATTCCCTAAGACCAATAATTTCGATTTCTCCACATTTACTTTTAAACCTGTAACTCCTTCAAAACCACCAATTACATCCTCCACCTCATGTAAACTTTCCTCCCTGCTCATTAGTATTGTCGTATCATCCACATACCCTATTATTCCCATCCCTCCATTCTCCACACCACGATCCACCCCTAAACATTTCCCCACTGCCCTGTAAAAAGGGTCCTGTATACAAGCAAACAACAGTTGAGACAGAGGACAACCCTGCCTTATGCCTCTACCCACTGAAACCCACTCCCCCAATTTCCCATTCACCTGCACACGTACACCTACCCTATTATACAAAGTCTCAATCCAACGCACCATCTCTTCCCCAAAACCCTGCCTCCGTAAGATATGCCACAGTGCCTCTCGTTCTACGCAATCATACGCAGCCTGCCAATCCAATTCTAAGACACCTCTCCCCCGTTTATTCTCCACCTCCATACTTTCCACAAAATCTTTTATTATTCCATGTCCCTCATACATCGTCCTCCCAGGCACCCCATACTGACCTCTCGCAACAACTCTATCAATCACGCACTTCAGCCTGTTCCCCAAGATTTTTGCGAATATCTTATAATCAGCACATAACAACGACAACGCCCTGTAGTTCTGCACTGTAGTAGGGCCTTCCCCTTTTGGAATCAATACTACTACTGCAGTACGCTGCAACTCACCCATCCTCCCCTCACTTTTCATCACATTCATCAGGTTCACTAAAAAATCCTTCAACACACTCCAATGCTTCACATAGAATTCACAAGGTAACCCATCTATACCTGGCGCTTTACCTCTCGCCATATTCTCCAAAGCTCTCCATACCTCCCCCTCTTCAATATCCCCTCCCAATGCCATACGATCACTTCCACTCAGCACACAAGATACATTCTCTCCCAATCTCTCTAAATCCTCACAGTTCAGTCCTACACTCTGCAAATATTTTCCAAACCAACTATCCATAAAACCACTCATACCCTCAGTAGTTCGCAACTCCTGACCCTTCGTATACCCACCTAAGTCCTCGTGTACTACCAGCTTATCAATTTCCATTGCCAACCTGCGTCTCCGCTGGCCCCGTAACACACAGGCCGACGGCCTGTCACCCCAAATCGCCTCCTCTAACCCACCTTGCACCCTCGCCTCATCAAATCTCTCACTGTGCATATCTCTTATCTGCCACTTTAATGCTTCAATTTCCTCCATTGGATACACACCTTCCACAGCACCCCTCTCATAACAACCCTGCAACCGCCCCTCTAAATACTGTTGAAGCTCATATGTCATCCATGCCTCATTCTTTCCCCTTCGCACATAATATTGCCTGATCCTCCTCTTCGCAACCCCATCCCACCACCCCAATAAATCGCTTGCACTCTTACCCCCACCCCATAAGTCCTCCCACAAACTTTCAAAATCCCCGCCCTCCACCTCCTCATCTAGTAGTCGTACATTCAGCTTCCAGTACCCCAAATATCTCTTAGGCAAACCGTCCTAATTTAAATCAGCATAAACCGCCCTATGATCTGAATAAACGACATTCACCGTCTTTACCCGCGTCACCCTCACTCCCCTTGTCACATACAACCTATCTAATCGTGCAGCATATCCCTTTCTATGAAATGTGTGCTCTATCTCGCAATCCCCTCCATCAACTATATCCCTCAATCCCACACCTCTCAATAGATCCCCTAAACCTGCCAAAAAACACCCTGCCCCTCTCGGTTCCACATCCTTCCTTTGCACCACACAGTTCCAGTCGCCACCAACAATTGTCACTGACGGTAATGACCGCAAATAATATACCAATACGTTATTCACAAATTCATTCTTTACCCTTACATTATTCTCAGCCGGCACATACACACAAACTACTGCCATCCTCTCACCTCTCCACCACCCATCTATTCTTAACACACGACCCCCCCCCTTCACTCCTAAGAACAACAAATGGGCTCGTCTCTCGGATCAGGATTCCCACCCCTCCCTTCATTCGCTTCGAATACATCACAAACACTCTGTACCCATCCACCTCCAATTCCCTTCTCAGCTTGAAATTATGTTCCTGCACAAAAACAATGTCTATAGCATAACGTCTTAAAAAACCCTTTACCCACAGACGCTTCTCACTCACACACAATCTATTAATATTCACTGTCATGCACCGGAAACCTACTTATGTGATTTCACCCTCTGCCCCATTTCACCTTTCACTAACACGCTTCAAGTGTGTCTGCTGCTTCCACTTTTCTCTCCACTGCCCACTTGTGGCTTCCTCTGATCCAACACCGGACCAGGCGTACCTTTAGAGCTCCCATGCACCACATCAACCCATGGCTTTTTCCCCGGTCTCTGTGCCGGGGTCAAAACATCATCCGAGTCGGAATATGTCGCCGCCCTCTTACGGTTGACACTCTCTGCATCCATTTCCAACTCACTGGATGCCTCCCTATGAATCTCAGCATTCACCTCAATTACTTCCACCACTCCTGGCGAGTCATCTGCCATGCTCGCCAATCTTCCAAGTTGCTCATCTTCAATCTGAACAGTACTCCTCACCATTCCCAAGTTATCCTCAGAAACCTTCTTCTCAAAGGATTTTTCCTTCACGTTCACCAGTAGGCCTCCCTCTACCCACACATCACCAATCTGCACAGTCTTCCCGTTCTCCAAGGCAGATGCCTCACTTCCCACTAACTGTGACAGTCATGGGCTGGTACCCACCAGTGGCAGCTCATGCTCCACTTCCTCACTCCAGGAAGTGCCACTTCTATGTACAGGTGACTCATCAGCATGACCCACCTCCGGTTCTGGCTCTTTCACCATCTCACTACCTAGTTCCTGTCTCCGCTGCCATCTCCCACACTGGGCCGCCATATGGTCATATGCTCCACATAACCTACACGTCTTCTGCTGCCTAGCGTAGTACACCATTACCTGCATCCTAAATGCGTCCAGTATGACGTAAGACGGGATGGAATGCCTCAACGTCATCTTGAGCGTGAACGTACCATCCGGCAAGCCGGCATACGCCCCATCCTTCCATTTACCAGCCATAGCCAAGTGTACAGGTCCATACTGTTCAAATACATTCCGCAGATCAGTCTCGTCCGCCTCAAATGGCACATTTCGGACTTTCACCCATGTGTAATGCCTAGACACGTCGATGAGTCGAATACGTATCGCTGAATTAACGTCCACGCTCCTGTCCTGGTACTTGTCAACCAGCCGTTCATACACTCCAGCTGATCTCAACTTGACAAAAATACGATAGGCACCATTTAGCGCCACACCATACAGTTCTTGATCCGCAACACCATAGGTGTCACGGATAATTTGCGGTAAAAGCACTTGTGCAGACTGAGGCGTTATTGCACCACGCAACAATTCAAGGCACACCGTGTGCAAACGCCTTCTCACAGACTGCGCCATGTTGTGAAAATATAAGTCTCCTCCAATGGCCAGCAGAGGGCAGTGATTGCTCTATATTGATGTAGGTTATGGAGCAGTACATTTGAACATACATTATTAGATAAATACATAATTAGATACATGCCTAATTAGGTACATACATAATTAAACTTACAATACTAAGGTAAAACAAATCATATAATAATATAACAAATGGTTAATTTAGTAATGGGGTTGGATTTGTCTGTTTCTCTTAAAGTTCATATATATTGGAGGTAAATCTCAGGTAGACTTAGGAATAACTTAAGATTTAATAGGTAGCAGCAATATTAGTACTTTCATGTTTACAGTCATCAGGGTGAGTGTAAGTGTAAATTAGGGGAAATTGCAGATAACGAGAGTAGGACTATATTTTTTTGGAGGTGTTCATAATACAAAAAATAAAATAGGTGATTTTCATAAGGTTATCTAATGATGGGGTGTGTTAGGGAGATAAGATGTTTTTTAACGAAAGTCAAGTTTGACTCGAAGCTGTTGTATAGCCATGCGAGGGAAAAGTTCAATAGATAGGAGTAGCGAGGGAGTATATAGTAACAACAGTTTCATTGCTGGCTACTTGTTAAGGTAGGGTAAGTCAAGCTCCCGCTATTCCCGCCTTTTTTCCCCCACCCCTAAAGTGATAGTTTGACTGCCGGCTGCTTATTAAGGTAGGGTCAGTCTAGCTCCGGCTATCCCTTCCCCTCCTTCTCCCCCCCCCCGAAGCGTGACGTGTGGGGCTCTGGTCAAACAGTAAATCACTCGACTCACAGCTCCCAACACTACTGTAAGTACATGCCTGCCTTGTATTCTAGTGGATTTATTGGTTGAAAGCGTCACTTTTGACCAATAATAAACTTAGTCCTTTCAGTCTTGCTCTAGGTTGACTGTTTTAATAATCACCACATCTTTTGGGTATTGTACTTACCATGGAGAGTGATTTCTTAAGCAGTGGGTAACCTGTCTATCTTTTCAGCTTGGATGACAGAGAGGGTCACCTGTCAATCAACGAGAAGAAATGATAGAGAAGGACTAACGTCCAGAGACTTCCCCATTTTGGATTTAATTACCTGTGCACCTGTATGAAATTGCAGGACGTAACCCCACATCATTGCAGCGGTAAAGAACCTGCTTTCCTGTCATCGGGATATAATACTCACGGCTATACTGTAAAGAACTAGCCAGTGGGTCGTAACCAACACCTGTGACCCCCCCCCCATCATCAGCAACGGCTACGATTTCAACAACAGTGTCACCAACACCAGACACCCCTATATATATTAGCGTTGAATTCAGTTATTTATATTTTTCATTTTTCATTTTCTTTAATGTAGGATTAATATTTCATATTTAAGTGTTTTTATTATACAGAAAATATAAAATATAAGTGTTTATGTTTGTCTGTTATTTCTTTTTCTATTCATTAATTTTCCTGAGGAGGAGCCAGCCTGAGTAATACTGTCTGAAGTTATTACAGGGCTGAGTAAGCCTTCACAAGTGGCGACCTTGCCAGGATCAACTCTACTGAATCAAGATTCAACTCCATCTCGAATCTACCATTGGAACTTCAACGCCGCATACCACAGACGGTTACCACCTGCCATGAGTAATCATTCTCTATGGTAGGACTACAGTACAGGTATTTAAAAGATTTGGTGATTGTTATAGTCTCAATTTATTGTAAGTCAAGTCAGGCAGGATATAATATTTAATTCTGCCATCTTGAGCTTGAAACACTTTTGAGGATTAGACTCTAGGGACCCGAGATTTTCCAGTGACAATTTGTTTCATTGAGCTCTTTATTATATCAAGGGAACTGTCATAGGACACTCTTGATTTGTTGGTGAGAAGATTGGATGGTCAAGTGACCCCATTCTACTAACTGTTTGCTTGGAGCCGGCATAGAACCCTTCGTTTTCATTAATATATGTTGTTTAATTGAAGCAGGGATCGAGCCCTCTGGTTTATTTACAGTTTGAGCGGAGCAGGAATTGAACCCTCCGTTTTCTTTAATACCCGTTTCATTTCCCCTGATAGTTTAAGTTATTCTTGCAAGCATGGAGGAATACCAGATTTGGATGAATGCTGGAAGTAAGTTAGGAATAACAGGGAAAAATTTAGAATCTTCCATTAGTGCTAAGATCCAGGAAAGACTTGAAAGAGAGAGAATTGAGAGAGAAGAGAGACAGAAATGGAAAGAGAAGAAGTAAAGGAGAGAGAGAGAATCGAAAGAGAAGAGAAAAAGGAGAGAGAGAAAATCGAAAGAGAAGAGAAAAAGGAGAAAGAGAACCTTGAAAGACAGGAGAAAAGAGAGAGAGAATTGAAAGAGAAAGCCAAGAAAGACAGTTAGAAAGAGAGCGCGAAGACAAAAAAGACCATGATAGACTTGATCGTGAGGAAAGAGCTAGAGAACGTGAGGAAAGAGCTAGAGAGCATGAGTTAATAGAGAGAGAAAAGGATCGCGAGCTCGAAAAATCTCGCCTTGAATTAGAGAATAAAAAGTTAACTTTTACACAACAACAATTAGAGGAAGGAGTAATGGAACAACGTGCAGTCAGTGCACATATTCCAACACCTAATTTACCTCCCTTCACAGAGGGGGAAGACATAACTTCATACATTATCAGATTTGAAAATACCGCTACCCTCTGTGAATGGCCTGCTGACACCTGGGCTACCAGGTTAGGAATGTTATTTTCTGGTACAGCCTTGAATATCTATGCAACTTTGTCGCAGGATATCATATGTAATTATAACCTACTGAAGAAGGCATACCAAAAAACCACTAATTCTTACAGGAAAGATTTCAGGTATGCCACCTTACAGCCTGGCCAGAACTTTCAACAGTTACAGGTAACAAACTTTCGTTTGTTCGACTTTTGGATAGAGAGTTCAGGAATTGATCACAGTTATGAATCTCTTAGAGACTTCATGGTTGCTGACCAGTTCCTGACAGCTCTTCCCCATCAGATACGAACATTCATCAGAGAACGTAACCTGATTAAAGCTGAGGAAGTTGCTGAGGCTGCTGACCTGTATGCTGAGGCTCACAATTCCTATAAAGACCTAAAGGGATCGAACCCTAAGGGAAAGGGTTCATCAGACCTTAAGAAATCAAAGTCTCTAGTGGAAACTAAAATGACTTCTTTTATTCCTGTTTGTCATTTGTGTGGTGTTAAGGGACATAAACGTCCAGATTGTCCTTCTAAGAAGGTCCAAAAAGTTGGAAGATGTTTTAAAGACTGTAATGACCAAGCACCCTTCTGTCCAGGAACAGTTAATGGACTTAATGTATCTACCATTTTACGAGACACTGGATGCACATGTATAGTCATTTCTGATAAGCTGTTCCCTAACCTTAAAGAAACTCATTCCTCTGCTATACTTTCAGACTACTTGGGCCGTACGGACACTTTTCCTACCATCCGTTGTTACATTAGGTCTAAATGGTTCACAGGTTGGTCTGAAGTCGTACTAGCTCCCATCACTTCTTGCTCCGTACTAATAGATAATGTAAAAGGTGCCATTCTTCCTTCTGAGTTAAGAAATCGTAATGACACGATTGCAAACAAACCATACCCCCGGCCGGGATTGAACCCGCGGTCATAGAGTCTCAAAACTCCAGCCCGTCGCGTTAGCCACTAGACCAGCTAGCCACAATAAGATTCATCCAACTAGGTATATTTCTACACCATAGGAAGGTTAGCACAGGCACCTCTGTGACCACAAATGCAAGTTTTTACAGACGAATCTCCAGCTAGCGTGGCGTCTGTAAAAACTTGCATTTGTGGTCACAGAGGTGCCTGTGCTAACCTTCCTATGGTGTAGAAATATACCTAGTTGGATGAATCTTATTGTGGCTAGCTGGTCTAGTGGCTAACGCGACGGGCTGGAGTTTTGAGACTATGACCGCGGGTTCAATCCCGGCCGGGGGTATGGTTTCCTTCTGAGGTTGACCTTTCATCACCAAAGGTGGACATAAGTGTTTCAGATCCTCTTCCTGTAGAGTCAGAGAAGCCCCTCGAAAGTTCAGATGAGACAATGTCTCGCGATATTCATGTGGGATTAAAAACCAGTGATGCTACTCTCGAAAGCGAGGTAGTAGGATCACCGGTTCACTTGTTAGATGAAAGTGAAGATATCACCTCCGATACCATAAATGTCTTGACTAGGGCTCAGACCAAAGCCCAGGTTTCTCCTGCTGTCCATCCTTTGATTTTCACTGACTTTAAGCCTTTAGATATATCGAAGGACTCCTTTGTCAATTTCCAACGTAATTGCCCTTCTCTTCAGAATTGCCATAATGCCGCTAAACAAAATCAAGTTATCCAAAGGAAAAACTTTTCATATAAATTTGAATATATAAAAGGTATCTTATACAAGTCAGTATTCAAATTAAATTCAGATGAGATAGACTATTCCATCTTAGTTGTTCCAAGTCAGTGCAGAGAGACTTTTCTTAAAATGGCTCATGACCTGCCAGTGGTCGGACATTTCTCGCATCGTAAAACCTTAAATAAAATTAGGAAACCTATTTTTGGCCAAGAATGTCCTCAGATATCACTACCTATTGTAGATCGTGTAAAGTTTGCCAACTGTCATCTTCCCGAGGTACCAGGCG
This sequence comes from Cherax quadricarinatus, assembly GCF_038502225.1. Classification (NCBI taxonomy): domain Eukaryota; kingdom Metazoa; phylum Arthropoda; class Malacostraca; order Decapoda; family Parastacidae; genus Cherax; species Cherax quadricarinatus. The sequence continues at coordinate 12,493,480 of NC_091378.1, read as the reverse complement.
AGTACCTATGGTCAAAATGCCAGTCTTTACGGTATCTTTTGAAAGAGTAGCTATTGACATCGTTGGTCCTTTATCTCCACTTTCATCTGGGGGATTTAGATATATATTAACATTAGTTGATTATGCTTCGAGTTTCCCTGAAGCCATACCCTTAAAGACCATAACTACTACAGAGGTGGCTGAAGCCCTGTTGTCCATCTTCTCCAGAGTGGGCATCTCTAGAGAAATTTTTTCTGACGGTGAGACCCAATTCACATCTGACTTAAGGCAGTTAACCGAATTTCTTCGGTAATATTTCTTAAGGATGTTGATATGATAAAGCTTAGGTTTCCCCTTGACTTCTATGAGGTAGTCAACTTTCCCACAATTTTTTAATACTTTATGTGGACCTTTCCATGCTACTAATAATTTATTTGACTTGATCGGCAAAAGTACAAGAACTTCATCCCCTACGTTAAAACTTCTCCTCTGACTTTTGGAGTCAAAATAGGTTTTGTACTGGTCCATTGACAAGCTTAGGTTTTTCGAAACTATGTCCGAGGTCTCCTCAAGTTTAGATCTAAGGTCAAGGAGAAACTGGTAAGAAGACTGAACCTCAGCATTTACCTCCTCATTAGTCCATAAGTCATGAAGGATGGACAATGGGCCTCTGGCCTGTCTAGAGAAGTTCAAAAGGTGAAAACCCCAAAGAGTCACTGGGAACTTCCCTCATGGCAAACAAAGCACAGGGTAGATAACGATGCCACTCCTTAGGTTTAAGGGAGCAAAGTTTCCTTAAAATGGACTTGAGAATCGAATGTTGGCGCTCAATCCTCCCATTACAGCTGGGATGATAGGGTGTGGTGAAGAGAGGCTTCACTCCCAGAAGTTGGTATAGATGTTGCATTAATAACTTTGACATAGTTTTTCCACACGAACTTGATAAGACAACTGAAGAATGTAAGGTGTGCATAATTGACACCTCTAACTTAGACTATGATGAAGAACTACATGACTTGGTGACTCTTGACCACTCGGGCGCAACAAACATTAATATTAATGAATCTTTGGATGGCCATAAGAGACATGAACTACTTCAATGTGTGAGTAACTTTTCAGACGTCTTTACTGATATTCCAGGTGTTACCTCCACGGTAGTCCATAAGATTGACTTAGTGACGGACAATCCTATCAAACGGAAATTATACCCAGTTCCAGTTCACCTTAGGGATGCATTTGACCAAGAGGTAGACAAATTATTAAAACTAAAGATCATTGAACCTTCAGTATCTTCATATTGTTCACCAGTAGTCATGGTTAAGAAGGAGGATAATTCATATAGACTTGCTATTAACTTCAGAGGCCTTAATGCTATAACTCGGTGGGATGCTGAGCCTATGCCCTTAATAGATAGCGATCTACACAAATTTTATGACGCTTCCTTCTTTACAGAGATTGATATTGCACAGGTATATCATTAAGTAATGTTAGATCCTTCTTCTAAGCAGTACACCGCTTTTCCTACACACCAAGGACTGATGCAATATAGAACTATGCCCTTCGGTTTGGTAACTGCCTGTGCTACCTACGTGAGACCGATGAGAAAGGTCTTGGGTAATATGCCAAACGTTTCAGTTTATTTTGATAACATTTACGTAATGACATCCACGTGGGGCGAACATATCCAAACATTAACATCAGTTTTGCGTAGGTTACGCTCACATGGCCTCACTGCCAAGCCGAAGAAATGCTTCCTTGGGTATAACAAGATTAGATATCTTGGACTGATACTTTCTAATAACTCTCTGCAATCGTGTCATTACGATTTCTTGAGTCAAACTCTCTGCAGCCTCTCCCCAGTAAGATCAAAGCTTTATTAGAATTTAAATTCCCCAAAACCAAGAAGCTCATGCGTAGCTTTCTTGGTTCTGTAAATTTTTATGCACGGTTTATCCCGAACCTTACTGATCTTACAGGCATCTTATCCGACTTCCTTAAAAAGTCTGTGAAGGAACCTCTTGCACTTTCCGACGTAGCTTGGGAAAAGTTTAATGAGATTAAAAGTATCTTTTCGAAAGACCCAATACTTAAGATTCCAGATATTAATAAGACATTTTGTTTAAGAACTGATGCCTCCAATATTGGCTTAGGTGCAGTGTTACTACAATACCATGATGGTACTCCCTTCCCTGTATGCTTCCTAAGCCGGAAACTCCTTCCTGCAGAAACGAGATACTCTACCATAGAAAAGGAATGTTTGGCCCTTGTGTGGGGTATCTCCAAACTTAAATTTTATTTGCTGGGAAAAGAATTCATTTTAGAAACGGACCACAAACCTTTGAAATACCTAGAAACTTTTACGGGAACCAACAGTCGCCTCTTGAGGTGGACATTGGCACTCCAGGCTTTTAAGTTCCATATTGTGTATATCAATGGTTCATCCAATTATTTCTCTGGCTGGTTAAGTCGTGACAGTCACTAGAAGATTTCTTGCCTTACACGACTTCCATATGTTAGAACTTTTTCCTCGCCTATTCTTCTTATACTCCTTGACTAAGTCTTGGTATGGGGGAGTGTGAGGGAAAAGTTCAATAGATAGAAGTAGCGAGGGAGTATATAGTAACAACAGTTTCATTGCCGGCTACTTGTTAAGGTAGGGTAAGTCAAGCTCCCACTATTCCCGCCTTTTTTCCCCCCTCCACGAAAGTGATAGTTTCATTGCTGGCTACTTGTTAAGGAAGGGTAAGTCAAGTTCCCGCTATTCCCGCCTTTTTTTCCCCCCACCCCTAAAGTGATAGTTTGACTGCTGGCTGCTTGTTAAGGTAGGGTCAGTCTAGCTCCCGCTATCCCTTCCCCTCCTTCTTCCCTCCCCCCCGAAAGGTGACGTGTGGGGCTCTGGTCAAACAGTAAATCACTCGACTCACAGCTCCCAACACTACTGTAAGTACATGCCTGCCTTGTATTCTAGTGGATTTATTGGTTGAAAGCGTCACTTTTGACCAATAATAAACTTAGTCCTTTCAGTCTTGCTCTAGGTTGACTGTTGTAATAATCACCACATCTTTTGGGTATTGTACTTACCATGGAGAGTGATTTCTTAAGCAGTGGGTAACCTATCTTTTCAGCTTGGATGACAGAGAGGGTCACCTGTCAATCAACGAGAAGAAATGATGGAGAAGGACTAACGTCCAGAGACTTCCCCATTTTGGATTTAATTACCTGTGCACCTGTATGAAATTGCAGGATGTAACCCCACATCATTGCAGCAGTAAAGAACCTGCTTTCCTGTCATCTGGATATAATACTCACGGCTATACTGTGAAGAACTAGCCAGTGGGTCGTAACCAACACCTGCGACCCCCCCCCCATCATCAGCAACGGCTACGATTTCAACAACAGTGTCACCAACACCAGGCACCCCTATATATATTAGCGTTGAATTCAGTTATTTATATTTTTCATTTTCTTAAATGTAGGACTAATATTTCATATTTAAGTGTTTTATATTTTATATTTTCTGTATAATAAAGTGTTTATGTTTGTCTGTTATTATTTCTTTTTCTATTCATTAATTTTCCTGAGGAGGAGCCAGCCTGAGTAATACTGTCTGAAGTTATTACAGGGCTGAGTAAGCCTTCACAAGCCACATCAGGAGGAAAATAACAAAGACCAGGTAATCAGGTTGAGGAAGGAATGTGGGGAGCTCACAAGAAACGACAAAGAAGTATGTAAGGAGCTCAACATATGCCAAGTGCTGGATGAATTACACACAACCGAGGAGGCGGTGAAGAAGCTATGTGAACTTGATACCTCAAAGGCGGTGGGACCAGACATCTCTCCGTGGGTCCTTAGCGAGGGAGCAGAGACACTGTGTGTGCCATTAACAACAATCAACAGGCCATTGAATCAGGGCGACTACCTGACGTATGGAAGACGGCAAATGTAGTCCCAGTTTTTAAGAACAGAGACAGACACGAGATATTAAACTACAGACCAGTGTCGCTGACGTGTGTAGTATGCAAAGTTATGGAGAAGATTGTCAGGAGGAGAGTAATGGAGCAACTAAACCGGAACAAGGTTATAAATGATAACCATAACGGTTTCAGGGAAGGGATATCCTGTGTCAGAACCTACTGGTGTTTTATGATAAGGTAATGGAAATACGAAACAAGTGAGAGATGTGGGTAGATTACATTTTCTTGGACTGAAAGAAGGCCTTCGACATAGTTCCTCACAAGAGATTAGTGCAAAAGCTAGAGGATCAGGCACGCATAACAGGAAAGGCACTGCACTGGATCAGAGAATACCCGACAGGGAGGTAACAACGAGTCATGTTAAGTAACGAAGTTAAGTAACGAGCGGGATTCCACAGAGGTCAGTTCTAGGACCAGTGCTGTGTTTGGTATATGTGAATGACATGACAGAAGGGATAGACTCAGACGTGTCCTTGTTTGAAGATGATATGAAGCTGATGAGGAGAATTAAATCGGATGAAGATCAGGCAGGACTACAAAGGGATCCGGACAGGATACAAGCCTGGTCCAGCAACTGTCTCCTCGAATTTACTCCCGCCAAATGCAAAGTCACGAAGATCGGGAAAGGGCAAATAAAACAGCAGACAGAGTATAGGTTAGGTGGCCAAAGACTGCAAACCTCACTCAAGGAAAAGGATCTAGAGGTGAGTATATTACCGAGCACATCCTGCCTTGTAAAGCTAAATGGTTTAATTATGTGGATGACACCTTGTGCCTTTGGACAAATAATATGGCCCTGGATGCATTTTTACCGAGACTTAACGCTCTGGTCCTGTGTATTAATTCACTGTGGAGAAAGAAGTGGAATCTGAGCTTCCATCTTAGATGTCTTGATACACCAGGTTGATAGAAACTTCAAATTTACAGTATATAGATATGAAGCCTGACGGTGTGGAGATAGTTGTTTACTAAATATTTAATGTCGATGGGTTTCTTAACGCCTCTACTTCTACTGTTTTAATGTCTTACCTTCACCTTTCTGGCACCTGGCACATATGACCTGTTTGATGCCATCACATTCTAGCTAAAGTCGTTCCCTTGAACAATCTTTCTGGATTTCTTACTTATTTCTGCATCATTGCAAGCTCCTGGTGTGTTGATTGCAACAAGAAAGGCGTAAAGCTGTCATTTAGCTCTCCCAGTGGTTGTGTTGTGTTGGAATGGGGAGACATGACTCACCACTGGGAAGCAGACAACGCAGCACGCATTCCTTGACAAGTCTTCACGAGGTGAGCATGTGTTAGTGACTGCTTGTACCTTAATGGTATATTTTTATGTCTGTAGTTATATTATTATCATGATTGCTATTATTATTTATTATATTATTATAATTTTCACAATGAGGAGGATGCGCTAAATCCGTAGTCATATACGTAACTATAATTTAGGTATCTGTTAGCTAGATCGATAGCGCACTCAACTCACATACTGAGGTCCGGAGTTCGAATATCCTCCGCGTAGGCTGGAAAACTTTAGGGACGTATTCCATAAGACACCTGCTGTCCCTGTTCACCCGTCAGTAATAATGAGTACCTGGGTGTTAGTCGACTGGTGTGGGTCGCATCCTGGGACAAAACTGACCTAATTTGCCCGAAATAACAAGCGGGTTTCTATATATTAGTATGTTACTGATGTCAGCCATGGTCTGTACACCTTCTACATGTACTTATGCATTATATTATAATGGGGTGGACAGGTAAGCCAGTGGAAGGCCAAGGATAGATGAACCAAATGCTCCAGCTGCGGGCCATCATATGATTAGGACCCGCGTTATGAAACACTTATCCTGTTCTCTGACAAGCCTTCCCAAACCTAATCCAGGGCCAGAGGAGCATGAGGCAGCTACAGTTCCTCTGAACATCAGCAATTCATTGGAATCATCTCTTTTTGGGCGAGAAATTGTTTGCTTTTAATACAGATTTACCAGCAGCATCAGATGAAATAATATTAGCAATATTCTTCGGTTTAAGGTTTATCAATAACTAGAGGATCGTGTGTGCTGTAAATCACATAATTCTTCTGGAATGGCAATGTTTTATGCATTTTCATTGACGTAGTGAGTGACATTATTGATTCAGGTCAGACATTATCTTCGTTGGTCAGTCAATATTCGAGATTATGAAGATGTCACCATCTAGAATAATGATGTATATAGAGCTCAACTATTGCACACTTAACTGATAATAATAATAATAATAATAATAATAATAATAATAATAATAGGGAACATGATGAAGTTGGAGAACTCTGTGGTCAAGCGATTTAATATGATCAACTGACTATTTAATCGAAGCCATTTTGCTGAACGAGGATGGTCCCGACTCGAGTCATTGTAGGAATGAATGCTCACATACAATGATATTTTTGAGAAGTGCATAACAAGAGTGTAATTACCGCTTGTTCCCCGTATTGTTGAAGAGAAGCTGTTTCCGTCAAGTGGACCATGATAATATTGCCCCTGTGGCACCTTTGACAACATTGGACTTATACCTAACAGTAAAACCACCAACTTCTGTGCAGTGCTGATGGCTCTGCTGAAATGAGTTCTTTCAAACATTACCACTTTAGTACCTTGAAGCCAACATGATTTGTAAAATCTCAAACAAATGTAGCCTGCCATCCTTTTAACTTGTCTTATATAGCTGTAAACTAGTGATTGATGTACCTGAGAGCAGCTTGCACATTCTCTCTTGGATAAGTAAAAGTCAGAGAATAGTAATATGAACATAAGACAGAAGGAACACTGCAGTAGGCCTACTGGCCCATGCAAGGCAGGTCCAAGTCACCTCCCAGCTTAAACCAATGACCCACCAAGTTAGGTCAGGTCACATCCACTTAAGGAAGGAGCACGGTATCAAACCGATTAACACAAGCTAGTCAGGTCCAACTCACACCCACCCACACCCACTCATGTATTTATTCCTCCTATTTTTAAAACTACACAACGTCTTAGCTTCTATGACAGTACTCGGGAGTTTATTCCACTCACCCACAACTCTATTACCAAACCAGTGCTTTCCTATATCTTTCCTGAATCTGAATTTTTCCAACTTAAAACCATTGCTTCGTGTTTCCATTTATATGCCTCAATCATATCCGGCTTAATTCTACGCTTTTCTAGAGAGTACAGATTAAGGGCCCTCAGTCTATCCTCATAGGGAAGATTTCTGATACATGGAATCATCTTTGTCATCCTCCTTAGTACGTTTTCCAGAGAATTTATATCCATTCTGTAATACGGTGACCAGAACTGAGCAGCAGAGTCTAAATGAGGCCTAACCAAGGATATATAGAGTTGAAGAACAACCTGAGGACCCTCATTTATGCTCCTTAATATGATGCCAAGGATTCTGTTAGCTTTATTGCGAACACTAATGCACTGTTGTCTTGGTTTTAGATTACTACTAACCAGAACTCCCAACTCCTTTTTGCAATCAGTAATATTAAGTTTTACATTTAGTTTGCATGTGGCGTGGCTATTTTCCTGTCCAATGTTTAGAACTGTGCATTTGACTATATTAAACTGCATCTGCCAGTTCTCCGACCACCTGTACAGTCTACTTAAATCTTCCTGGAGTGCTTTAATGTCCTCATTAGAATGAATTAGACGGCCTAATTTGGTGTCATCAACAAACTTGCTTATTGTGGAAAATACTGTATATTTTCCGGAAATACGGTAATTTATTGGTAAATAGTTGCCCTATATTGTATTTAATAAAAGTGTATTTTTAAAAAGAGGACAGTCGCCATTTTGTTTGAATTTGGGTTAGAAACGTTGGTGTAATGGGAAGAATTTTTCGTGCTCTAGAGGTTAAAATTGGGCTGACACCTCTCAAATAGGAGACAAAATTGTTGGATGTGCAGTCCTGCATAACTTGAGATATCAGGCGACAGGACAGGACAACTCCAGGAACCTCAGATAAGCTGTCTAATTTATGTTTAAATTCTGGCCAGTAAATTTTTCATAAATGTAGGCAAAAGGGAGGGTCCTGTACATGACATATTAATCTCCAGTCAAATTGGCGAGTGTTATGATTAAGATATATTCTCCTTCTGTTATATAAAAGTGTTTATATATAATAATTTTTAATATAATATACAGTCCACAAATTTATATATTTACCAGCATTCCTGGTGATGTATATTTCATTTTAATTAATAGGTCCAGAGCAACTTGTGGATATGACAGTGGTAGGTATCGAAGGGGGACATTTTTTGCGACCTAGGTGTCCCAAATTCCTACTTGTCTGATAAATAATAATTATCTATGTTCATTTACTGTTATGTATATAATGATACATTCAGATAAGCTAAGCTCAAGGATGGCTAAAGATTACATTAATGTGTATAATATTAATATTGCAAAGCCAAAGTGGCTAGGGTTTATATTAATGTATTTGTACAATATTAATTTGATATGACAATTCTGGCCAAGATTTATATCAGTGTATGTGTAATTGATAAGCCAAGTGTTGCTAATTATATTAATGTGTATAATATTAATCTTGCTATGCCAAATTCTGGCAAGGATTTATATTAATTTGTACAATATTAATTTTGATAAGCCAAGTCTGGCTAACGGTTTGTATTAATGTACATTTAAAATTTATATAATTTTCTTACATGTAATTGCTAAGCTCAGGTAGCTAGGATTTATTTAAAGGTAAGTTGTACTAGTTACCTTTATAAAGTGCATAATTTAGTACATAATCAGTGTTATTAAGTTGAATTTAATACATTGCATCATGGCTGAAAATGAGGAAATTAATATAGAAGACAAACATATGGAATATAGAGCAAAGAAAGCATCACTGCAGACTAGAAAGGGTCATGTAACCAAGGCATACAATAAATGTTTGGAATTAATGAATCAAGAAACTGTGAATACTGATGATTTAAAATTGTATTTAGATGCTTTAGGTAATAGATATGATTCATACAAATTATAACAAATATGAAGGAGATTTGTTAGTAAACTGTGTAGATGAGACTGAAGTAGATCTTATGATTAATCAGTATTATGAATTAGAGGAAAAGATTCTTTCTTGTAAAAGTCAGGCCTTGAATAAATTAAAATGTGTAAACCAGGCAGTTAATCAGTCTGCTCCGACAAATAGTATGTCTTTGCCAAAACTCCCAGAATTGTGTTTACCTGTGTTTAATCCTGGAGAAAATTGGGAGGAATTTTGGTCAATTTTTAAAGCAGCTGTGCATGACAGGAGTGACCTAGCCTGTGTAACTAAATTATTTTACCTCAAAGGACAGGTAAGAGGAGATACTCACACAAGCCTTTCCCAATTTAGATGACTCTTACAAGGAAGCAGTTGACTTGTTGAAAGTCACTTATGGTAATACAGAACAAAGTAGGTTGGATCTAGTGAATATCATTGTTAATTTAAAATCTCCAGATCACACTTACAAAGGTTTACAGTAGTTTAGAGTTAAACTGGAGAGCACTCTCAAAACTTTAAGTAATAAATATAATCTGAAGGAATCAGACTGGTTATTGAGTGCCATGGTACAGAATAAATTAAGCTGTAAAACACTTGAATGACTCTCAAACAAATATCACAAAGGTTATTTTGGTCTGGAGGAAAAAAGACTAGGTCTACAAGAATTAATTGTGCAGTTGCAGACCAGCCAACTAACTCATTTTAAAGATGCAACACATAATAACTCTGAGGTATCTGTCAAGTTTCACAAAGGGAGAAATTATCCCATGTTAATAATCAAAATTCATTTCCTAAAAAGAGTTGCATAGATGCATATCAATTAGCAGGAATCAGAAATAATGATTCTCCACAAGGTAAGAAGAATAAGTACCCTCCTAAGAGTAGCCCAGTTAATAAGAAACCAGTCAAAGAAAAGAGATTGTCGCTTCTGCAAGGGTACTCATTTTTCTAAGAATTGCAATGCATACAATTCATCGAATGATAAAGTTGAAAGATTGGAGGAACTTGACAGATGCATCAGGTGTTTGGGTAATCACAATGTAAAGGATTGTTATGCCAAATTAAATTTCTGTTATCAATGTCACAAAGGAAGACACCATATAGTCATGTGTAAAGGTCTATATGATAATGTTGATAATAATGATAATGTTGACAATCCTGACACAACAGTGGCTAATGTAAAAATTGCTGCTAATGTTAATAATGATGGTTTTGCTGAAGTAGCCTTACCTGTGTCACAGGTAAAAATTGATGATAAAAGGCATAAATCAAAAAATGTAACTGCATCATTAAACCAAGGATCCCAGCATACTTTCATAAAACGTAAATGTCTTGATGGTATGAAAGTACAGATGGGAGAGCCCACAGCTTTAAAATTATCTAGTTTTCTCTCGGATAAAAGAGCTCAATTGTATGACACTGTTTATGTAACTGTCAGGTTGGGCAATGAGAAAAAACGTGTTAATACAGTAATTGTAGATAGACTTCCAGAGAAAATATCTACAGTAGGGCTTAGTAAAGCTACAGAAAGACTTTCACATAATGTAAATTTAGCACCTTCTGGTGTAAGTGATGATTCTGTAGGCCCAATAAATATTTTGATAGGTAGTGACTATTATGCCTCCTTTGTAAAGGGTATGGTAAAGAAATGTGGTGTCACCCTTTTGAAGACTACTGGAGGCCATGTAATGTATGGTAGGATTCCTCGTAATAATAATTCATGACTAGAGGAAACTACAAATTCCATAACTGTGTGTCTTACTCATGAAGTCGTGCCCCAGTATAATTCTTCCATAGAGGATGGTGTTGAGCCAGTGCATAAATTGTGGGAATTAGACAGTATTGGAATAAATGTAAATGAAGAAAGTCCAGACGATTCTTTTACTCAGGAGCAGTACCTGAAAGATGTAAAATTTGAATCTGGACAATACTGGGTACGACTTCCGTGGAGACTGAACCATCCAGAATTGCCCACTAATTACAGAATGGCATATGGGCAGTTATAGACTCAGCTCCGCGAACTGAGTAAGGCACCAGAATTGTTAACTGCCTATAATGATATAATTGCTGAGCAGTTAATTAATAAAATTATAGAAGAGGTACCTCCTGAGCAAGCCAAAATTTATGGTCACTATTTGCCACATCACGGAGTGAAGAAGGATTCTAAGACCACTCCTTTGAGGATTGTGCTTAATTGTAGTGCCAGGAGTAACAAAAATGTACCTAGTTTGAATGACTGTTTGATGACAGGTCCGTCGTTGACGGAAAAATTAGGAGATATCTTATTAAATTTCAGAGTGAAGCATTATGCCTTTGTGGCTGACATAAGTAAAGCTTTCCTAAGAGTGGGTTTACAAGAGGCTGACCGGGATTGTGCCTGCTTCTTATGGCCTGAGACTCCCATTGAGCCACTTAGCCCTCTGAAAACCTTTCGCTTTAAGAGCGTATTATTTGGTGCTACATCCAGTCCGTTCCTACTTCAAGCGACGATAAATGCACACCTTAAACGTATGGAAAGTCCATTGAGCAAAGTAATGAGCAAACAATTTTATGTGGACAATTTCCTGGGTGTGACGTCAACTGAAGAGGAACTGTTAATGACTTATGGAGAGGCTAATAAAATAATGCAAAGTGCAAATATGCCTCTGAGGGAATGGAATAGTAATTCGTCCAAATTAAAGGACAAAATAAGTAAAGATTACCCTGGAGATGAAGTGCCAAAATGTAGTAATGTATTGGGATTGACTTGGGATACTGAGAGAGATTTGTTAATGTTAAAACCTAATAATTACAGTATGCCCAATAAATTAACTAAGAGAGTCTTGCTTGCTGAAGTTTCCAAATGTTTTGATCCACTAGGTTTAGTGTCACCCCTTACTATAAGAGGAAAATTATTAATTCAGGAAGCGTGGAAACTTAAATGTGCTTAGGATGAAATTCTACCTGAGGAATTCATTAACAGGTGGGATGAATTAATTGGTGATTATGAGAAAATTCCCATGTTGGAGTTCCCGCTCCAGGTGGCCAATCCAGATGGGAAAAATGTACTCCACATTTTTTGTGATGCTTCAAAATTGGCATATGGAGCAGTTGCTTACCTTCAATGTAATAGTGTTATGTCTCTTGTTATGTCTAAGGCTAAAGTGTCTCCAATTAAATCACGTACCTTACCTCAGTTGGAATTAACAGCCATTTATGTAAGTGTCAAATTAGCTAATTATATAAGAAATAAGTTGCAGGAGATAAATATTAGCAACACTGTAATTTGGTCTGATAATGAGGTATTCTTACAATGGATTCGTAATGGAAACAGTAAAATTGTGTACGTAAGAGTTGCTGAAATTAATCAGATGCAAGAGAAGTATAATAGTTTGGGTCAGCATGTGTTAACATTTAATCATATACCTGGTGAGGAGAATCCAGCTGGTTCCTTGTCTCGAGGTTTACCTTATGCTAAATTTGTAAATGCTGTATCATGGTTTAAAGGACCGAGCTGGTTGGTAAATAAAGCTAATTGGCCTGTACAAAAGGCGTATATTACTCCTGTTGAAATTACTGTGACCACCACTCCAATTGTTTGTCCTTCCTTAGCCATTGATATAAATAGGTATTCTTCTTTACCCAAACTAATCAATGTAACTAAGTTGGTGTTTAAATTTCTAAACAAGATGAACATTTCATTTAAGTTTTCACATCCTCTTGAATATTGGATAAAGAGGGTACAGGAGGAAACCTATGGAAATGAGATTAAATTGATGATGGAAAGAAAAATTGTGAAAGGTTCCATAATAGAGAAATTGGGGCTGTATTTAGAGAACAATGTAATTAGGTGCAGAGGTAGGTTATAAAATGCTGAACTGGGTGATTATGCTAAACACCCTATCTTACTGCCCAAAACTCATCATCTAACAAATTTAATTGTGCTAAATGCCCATAAAAATGTAATGAATGGTGGGGTACAAGATACCTTAAATTGTATTAGGGAAACTTTCTGGATTCCAATTAGTGAAACCATTTGATGCAACAGGTGTAGACTATAGTGGTCCAATAATTTTAACAGGTACTTCAGATGGTGTTCCACTGAAAGTGTATGTATGTTTGTTCACCTGTACTGCTTCTAGGGCAGTTCATTTATAAGTGGCACAGAATTTGTCTGCAGAACAGTTTATACAGCTGTTTCGAAAATTTGCAGCTAGGAGATCCTGTCCGAGATTGATGATTTCGGATAATGCCACAAATTTTGCAGCAGGTGCTCAACATTTGATAGAATTAAATAATAGTAACGATGTTCAATCTCTGTTAACCCAGCAAGGGTGTACCTGGAAATTTATTACTCCTAGAGCCCCTTGGCCGGGGGGGGGGGAGCGGCTGTACGAAAGACTGATAGGCATAGTGAAGAGGTGTCTCCGTAAAGTACTACACCGGAAGAGAATTAATTTGGAAGAATTCCGTGCAGTGTTAGTGGAGGCGGAGAATCGTATAAATAATAAGCCTCTCTCGTACATGAGTGATACACCTGATGCAGATGTATTAACACCTTCTCACCTAATATATTGAAGAAAATTCGAAGCTGCCCCTGTCTATGGAGATAATCCAGAAGAAAGTGATGAAGATTACAATGATGCGGCAGTGTTGTGTAATAAATTTAAACTGTTAAATAAAGTAATTGATCATTGGTCTAATGTGTGGAGTAAGGAATATCTTCTTACACTACGTGAACACTTTTATTGTGCGACAGAGGCAGTAAATCGACAAACCATTCAACCAGGTGACATTGTGTTAATTGACACTGAACAACATCGAACATTGTGGCCTCTGGGCAAAGTATTGACATTGTACCCAGATGCACAAGGTGTTGTCAGGAATGTCAAAGTGTTGTGTCATGGCCAGGAAAGTTTACGTACAATTAATAAATTGATTCCCTTGGAATTAGGTGTTCAATCAAATGTAAATGAAAATCTGAGGGAAAGTGACACAAGTGATATGGAAGATAACGCAGATCAAGTGATGCCGGAAGATGAAATCGTAGTAAGACCTACTAAGGAGAACAGCCACTCAAGCCAGAACTGGCTGGAATCGTCTCCTAAAGGAAGGAGTAATTTGAGTCGTTTAGCAACGAACTCCGCCCGGCCGCAGTGTAGAAAATACTGCACATTTTCCGGAAATACGGTAATTTATAGGTAAATAGATGCCCTATATTGTATTTAATAAAAGTGTATTTTTAAAAAGAGGACAGTCGCTATTTTGTTTGAATTTGGATTAGAAACGTTGGTGTAATAGGAAGAATTTTTCGTCCTCTAGAGGTTAAAATTGGGCTGACACCTCTCAATCAGGAGATGAAATTGTTGGATGTGCATTACTGCATAACTTGAGATATCAGGCGACAGGACAGGACAACTCCAGGAACCTCAGATAAGCTGTTTAATTTATGTTTAAATTCTGGCCATTAAATTTTTCATAAATGTAGGCAAAAGGGGGGGGTCCTGTACATGACACATTAATCTCCAGTCAAATTGGCGAGTGTTATGATTAAGATATATTATCCTTCTGTTATATAAATGTGTTTATATATAATCATTTTTTAATTTAATATACAGTCCACAAATTTATATATTTACCAGCATTTCTGGTGATGTATATTTTATTTTAAAAAATAGGTCCAGAGCAACTTGTGGATATGACAGTGGTAGGAATCAAAGGGGGACATTTTTTGCGACCTAGGTGTCCCAAATTCCTACTTGTCTAACTGATAAATAATAATTATCTATGTGAGGGAAAAGTTCAATAGATAGGAGTAGCAATGGAGTATATAGTAACAATAGTTTCATTGCCGGCTACTTGTTAAGGTAAGGTAAGTCTAGCTCCCGCTATCGCTATCCCTTCCCCTCCTTCTTCCCCCCCCTCGAAAGGTGACGTGTGGGGCTCCGGTCCAAACAGTAATCACTAGACTCACAGCTCCCAGCACTACTGTAAGTACATGCCTGCCTTGTATTCTAGTGGATTTATTGGTTGAAAGCTTCACTTTTGACCAATAATAAACTTAGTCCTTTCAGTCTTGCTCTAAGTTGACTGTTGTAATAATCACCACATCTTTTAGGTATTGTACTTATCATGGAGAGTGATTTCTTAAGCAGTGAGTAACCTGTCTATCTTTCCAGCTTGGATGACAGAGAGGGTCACCTGCCAATCAACAAGTAGAATTGAAGGAGATGGACTAACGTTCTGAGATGTCCCAAATTCTGATCCACTTACCTGTTTGTGTATGCAAGTAGCAGGATATAACCCCTCATCATTGCAGTGGAAAAAAAACCTGCTTTCCTGTCATCTGGACGGATTAATCACGGCTATACTGTGAAGAACTAGCCAGTGGGTTGTAACCAACACCTGCGCCCCCCCCCATCATCAGCAGCGGCTACGATTTCAACAACACGCAGTGTCACCAACACCAGACACCCAAGTTTTATATATATTAGCGTTGAATTCAGATATCATTTATATTTTTCATTTTTCATTTTCTTTAATGCAGGATCAATATTTCATATTTAAGTGTTTTATATTTTATATTTTCTAAATAATAAAGTGTTTATGTTTGTCAGTTTTTATTCTTTTTCTTTACATTAATTTTCCCGAGGAGGAGCCAGCCTGAGTAATACTGACTGAAGTTGTTACAGGGCTGAGTAAGTCTTCACAAGTGGCGACCTTGCCAGGATCAACTCTACTAAATCAAGATTCAATTCCATCTCGAATCTACCATTGGAACTTCAACGCCATGAGTAATCATTCTCTATGGTAGGACTTCAGTACGTGACTTGTAAGCAGGCTACATAGCGTTTAATGGCATCTGAAGCTAAGTGGTTTAAAGAATCATAATAGGAGCTAAGCCAGACTTGTGGACAGCGACGAACTAGGGTTCGAACCCTGTTGGCTTAACATAAATTTTGTTGGGAGGTTTGAACTGTGGTCCTGAGATTAACAAGACCAGTGTTTTACCACTGAGGTACCTGTCTTCTAATAAGAAAATATAACAGAAGGCAATACTTTGTCGTGTCTTCGTTAGTGGCTACCGTCTCCTCCCAAAACCTCAATCTATAAACTCAATTTAAGTCACAATGAACAAGTGGACTGTAGGCTCGAACTGTGGTGTGGTATGGTGATACCAACATGATGTGGAAATTCAGTGAGGCTAGAATAGTCATTAAGGAAGATTTAAGATGTTGAAAGCATATTGAGGTTGCCCTAATTCCAAAAGTCCGGAAGCTACACATTCTGGGGACCGTTATAATAAAATGTTGGTAGGTCCTTCTCTAACTCAATCCATCTCCAAGATTGTACTATTACTGTTACCACTACTACTGCTAATGCTACTACCCACGCGACCTTACACATGACTCCTGCCATTATATTTATTCTTTTCTTAGTTATCGACTGAAGAAGCCACTCGTGGCGAAACGTTTCTTTTAATAAATGTCTGAGCTATATATAAATGTTTTTTCTGTATCAAACTGTGGTCCCGAAATTACCAGGTCCGGTGCTTTACTACTCAGCTACAGGCTTGTAAAAAATAAAGTGTCCTGTCTGGGTCAATGGCTACCGTCTTTCTCAGAGCCGCCTCATTAGCTCAACTCTCTTGTTCACATTCATGTTTATTTATCGACAGTTGTTCAGATTGCCTTTCCTGGATGTTCTAAGCATTTGCGTTGACAGAAAATTTAAATTTACGGTATACAGGAAGTCAATTATTGTGTCATAGATTTACAATTATTCCAGTCATGAGTCTGGGATTATAAGGAGTGTTTTTCCAATAGTGTCCTTGAGAACCTTACGTGTTGTAGCCTAAAGTATTTTGATGATGAAATTTGAAAGATATTCATCATAGACACTAAACCTAGAAGACTTTCCACAGGAAAAATATATTGTTTTTGCCTTACAATGAGAATATGTATTAGTGTTGGTAGAATTACCGACAATATGTAAAGTAAAAGGACACAAGTGACTAATATGTCCAGACTACGTGATACATTAAAAATGCTCAATATAAATGTTCTCCTAAAGAACTCTGATACACTGAAGCAGAAGTGCAGAAGTTAATTAAGAATACGTTATCTAACCTTCACATATCCAGAGACAATTTTTTAAAAAAGAAGACAAGCACCTTAAACAAGAAACGAGTTTCACTGACATGTAAAGTATGTAAAGCCAAGGAAAAGGTTACCAGGAGGAAAGTGGTGGAGCACCTAGAAAGGAAATCCCGTGTCACAGACCCAATGAAATTTAACAACGAGGTAACAGAAGTAAGACAGTAGAGAGAGGGATGAGTACACTACATTTTCTTAAATAGTAAGAAAGAAGGCTTTCCACACGGCTCTACACAAGAAATTAGTACAAAAGCCAGAAGAGCAGGCAGACAAAACAGGAAAGGAATACCTGACAGTACAAAAATAACCCGCACATAACTAAATGGTGCAAGTCCTTATGTACGAGTTATTTGTGTATTATTCCAGTCACAGTATTGTTCTTTTTGTTCTTTAATACCTGACAAGAAGAAAACGAGTGACGCTATGTGACAAGGTGTTAGAGTGGGCGCATGTGATGAGCGGGGTTCCACAAGCGTTAGTCCTATTACCGGTGTTTTCTGGTAAATGTGAAGAACATGACGGAAGGAAATGATTCAGAGGGGTCCCTGTCTGCAGATGATGTGAAGCTAATGCAAAGAATTCAAGCAGACGAGGATCTGGACAGGCTGAAAATCAGGTCCAACAAATGGCTCAAGGAGTTTAATCCCACCAAGTGCAAAGTCATGATGATTGGGTTAGGAGTACGTGATAAGGGGTCAAGGCTGCAAACCTCACTCAAGGAAAAGGAACGCATTTCGCGAGGCGTACATCAACCAAATAACTGCTACAGCATATGGGCAAATGGCAAACCTAAGAATAGCGATTCGACACCTCAGTAAGGAGTCATTCAAGACTGTACACCGTGTATGAAACCCACACCTGGTCAAGCACGTCAAGTCTAGTTTCGGAGCTAAAGGACATGTCCAATGAGAGGTTAAATTAAGGGAAGTTACCTGAAGACACTGGAGGACAGGAGGGATAGGGATGTTAAGAAGTATTTCTTCAGTAGCAGAGCTGGCAGGAAGTAAACAATCTGGAGAGTGATGTATTGGAGGCAGGATCCATAATAATAAAGAAGATTTGAGAACATTGCTGTGACTGGCCGTCAGATTCCTGGACTACTGGACTTGTTACCTTGTCCGGTTACTTTGTCAGGTAAAATGACATAAGAGCAACTAATGTTAGATGTTATTGTGGCAACGTTTCGCTCTCCAGGGTCTTCATCAAGCCGTTACGGCTTGATAAATCACTTGTGTCCTTTTACCTAACATTTTGTCGGTAATTCTACCAACATTAATAACAATAGTCAGTTGAAGAAAGCCATACTTAACGCTTTCAAAAAAAAAAAAATACCCATCGTTATAGGTCAGAGTTTCGTCACACTAGGATAACTCCTAATCAAATTTACATGCAGTACTTAACAAATCTTTTCAGACTGTTTGATTCTTGGATTCATAGTGCTGAAGTCAACCAAGACTTCGACTTTTTAAGTGATTTGATGGTAAAAGATCAGTTTCTTTCTTCTGTTAACTCTGATCTAAGAATATTTATAAAAGAACGAGATGTTTAAACAGTTTCGGAAATGTCCCAAGCTGTGAGCATAACCACCCCGAGAAGCCTAGCAGAAATAAATCTGTGTTGCTTAAGCAATATGAAGGGCTCAAATCCGCTTTCTCTAAGAATTCCGCTGCCTTCACGAGAAATGTTTCCTCTATAGTGAGCTTGAACATATACGACAAGAGTGCCGGAAAAGGAAAAGTGAAAATATAGGAAAATATTTTACCGAAAATAATATTAACGCATCTTTTAGTGAAGGTATTGTTAATGGAATGAATGTTTCAGCAATTCTTAGAGACACTGCGTATTCACGGATTGTTATGTCTAGTAAGCGTTCTCAAATATAGATCCTTCGCTGTATAAAATTACTCAGTTAACTGATTACTTAGGAAGAGATTCTTTTCCAACTATCAGGTGTTTCCTTTAGTGCAAATGGTTTTCAGGTTGGGTGGATGCAGTTGTTACCCTAGTAATTTCGTGTTCTGTTTTCTATGGGATTTTAAAATAACTCCTAAGAGAAGTTCAGAATCCAGCCCCTTTAATATATATATATATATATATATATATATATATATATATATATATATATATATATATATATATATATATATATATATATATATATATATATATATATAAACAATGGTTATAAATGACCATAATTTTTAAAGGGGTGGACCGGTAAGCCAGCGGAAGTCCTCGGTTAGATGACCAAAAGCTCAAAAGGCTGACCAAGACCCGCGTCAGGGAACACTTGTCCTGTTTCCTGACGAACCTTACCTAACCTATCCCCTTTAATGCTTTGGTTTCTTCCTCTACAGAAGCAGAAGTGAGTCAGACTGACTACTTGAATCAGAGTGCTGATACTAACAAAGCTTCTGTGGAACTCTGCACAACTTATTTATCAAAACTGGATGTTTTAGAAGCTCATGAAGGAGCACGGGAAGCTAAACCTGGTCAACAGGACTCGGTTAATGTCCTTGCTAGCGCGCATTCTTAGGCAAAAACCTGTTCATCCATTGGTTGTTTCCAAAAGGAATCTTACTGAACTTTCTCAAATAGATTTAGTCTCCTAAAGACTTATAATTCTTTCGAAGAAACACGTAAATTAGCTACAACGAGTAATATAATCCAGAGAAAGATACTCTCTTATAAATTTGTATATAAAGATAATATTCTATACAAGAATATAATGTCAGCAGAAAACTCCAGTGATGTGAGTAGAAGATTGTTAGTTATTCCTAGGAATTACTTCCAGTCTCTGACCATTTCTCACATAAGACATTTGAAAAGATCAAAATCTTTTACTTTTTGCTCGGAATGTCTTATGACATCTTTATGTTTAGTCGATCTTGCCACGTATGTCAACTTACCTCACAAAAAGGGGGAACTAAGAGAGTTCTGACGGTAAAAATGCTGATCTTTTTCGGTCTCATTTGCTTGAGCTGCAGTGGATATAGTTGGTTCTATTTCTCCTCGCTCATCAGGTCATAAGTATCTTGACTATCACTGCCTATGCGTCTACTTTCCCAGAGGCTGTACCATTGAAATCTATTACCTCTACAGACGTTGCTGAGGCATTATTGTCTATTTTTTTCACTGGTAAGTATACCAATAGAAATTCTTTCCGATCAAGGAACATAATTTACTATTGAACTAATGGAGCAAGTTTATCAACCTGGGGGTGTTCAACATTCTTTGCATCCAAATTGTAATGAAAGTGTGGACAGACAACATGCCATTTTAAAGTCAATATTAAAGAATTTATTTTTTTTAAACAAACTGATTGGCATAGATATCTGCCGTGTGTTTTTCGCGATATTTGAAATTCCATGTGATTCCCTTGGATATTCCCATTTCTATTTACTCTATGGGAGACAAGCTCGTCGACCTTTATTTATACTGAATGAACTGTGGTCCAAAGATATTAACCCTGAAGTTCAAGGTATTTATCCGTTTATTTTAGATCTTATAGAAAGGTTAGGAGAAACTGCTGAGCTAGTTGTCAAGAACCTGATTATCTCAGTTGAAAAAAACAACCATATCACGGGTGGGGTTAGAATCCGCGATGAGTCTCAAAACTCCAGACCGACACGTTAGCCACTGGGCCAGCTAGCTTCAAGAAGATTCATCAAACTAGATATAATTCTTCGTGAAATACATAGCTGGCCCAGTGGCTAACGCGACTGTCTGGAGTTTTGAGACCCTCTGATCGCGGGTTCTAACCTCACCCGTCGTATGGTTTGTTTGCAATCGTGTCATTACGATTTCGTGAGTCGTATCTCCATAGAAACACACAAGACCTATTTTGACCAAAGGAGCTCTAAGCATAAATTTAATATTGATGATGAAGATTTAGTTCTTTTAATGGATAGATCCAACAAACTGTTAGCACCTACATCGAGGAGTGAAGGTAAGTCTGCCAAAGTTGTTTCCACTAGTGTAACATATTACTCCGCAGCCTTTGCGGGTTTCCTTATGATTGGCTGGTTGAACCGAGGTATTGGTATAACTATAGGGCCCTTTGAGGATTAAACCGTTAACACCTGATTAGTTCATCGGGAGGCAGCCTATATGGGTGTGAGACATACGGCGAATAAAAGCTAACGTACTCTTAGCATGCCGCACCCCACCCCGAAAGGGCTCTAATAGCCAGGACTAGGCATCCTCCATGGGTAATATGCCACCATGGCATATAATATTAATTGAACCATCCAGCTCATTAGGTAGCGTTCAACACCAAGAGACTTACCAGTCAGACACGCTTGGGTCGTCTCAAGGTTGAGATTAGCCAACTCAAGTGCTAATGGAGCTGACTTCCCAAGAGACAGTCCTGACTCACTACCTGTCTCATCAGTTGACTGTTCGTCCGGTTGCTCCGGAATTTGTCCTCGTGCATTATGAAGGAACTGCAGCAGGGACAGGCGATTAACAGCTGCTGTTGCAGCAGAAACCTCAGTTTGGCTTGCCAGTTTACTCAAGTCACCAATTAAATTGTTGCATATACACTTACTAAGCTGTGAAGCAGCAATAACTCGTTGATATTATATGCCAACAGATCGAGCAATTCACCAGCAACGCTGTAGAGATAGTCTGGGCAATTTTTACAGGCTCAGTCACCAATCGCCTAACATGTGTTGGTGACATAACCCACTATAACCAAACGCTGTTAGCAATACTCTCACAACACAAATCAGTAGCACAGAACGACTTACAGGACGGAACGTAATAAGTAAGGTAGGTCCGTAAAGAAATTGGAAACAAACTGTAGGCATGCTTGCAGAGACAATGCGGAGACAAACTCGCGGAGAGGCTCCCATATAAGAAACACAGGTGTAGATATAACCTACACACCTTGTCATAATGCAATTACCACTCGGGAACAAGCTAAAGACAGCAGAGAATAACTGGATTATATTTCTTTCACTAAAAGAAATATAATCCAGTTATTCTCTGCTGTACAGTATATTATAACCTATGTATAGTATATACACTATGGTCGCGAACCGGGCCGCGGGGGTGTTGACCCCCGAAACCCTCTCCTGGTATGCACAGTAAGACAAAAGCAAGCATAAGACACCATGATCAATTAATCAAATGCAAGCACAAGACACGGTGAACCGTGAGTGACCAGCGGTGAAGGCAAGTCTGCCAAAGTTGTTTGTGAGCGTACAGCATCGCTTCACAGCTTTGGCGTGCTTCCTTGTGATTGGCTGGTTGAACAGAGGTACTGGTATAACGATGGGGTCCCCTTTCATTATCAAACCCTTAGTATCTTGTTTGCTGGTCGGGAGGCATGTGTGTATGGGTGGGTGACATACCCCGAATGAAGTGTAACATACTCTTAGCACGCCACAGAAATCATGTCCTGACTCCTTAAATTAAACCATTTATAAGTTATTGCAATAACACCAATATTTCCTGCACACACTACCAAACATTAATTATTAATTTAATTCCTGGAATTTCGACTGTTAGTATAAAACATAAGCTTTTTTCTTCTACACCTTTTTCCTACTCAGCTTTGCCTTTCCACAGTTCATGTTATCATCTTCACCCATTGTTAATTAATGAGTGCTCTCCCTAAAATTAATGATATGAAAGCCTGAATCAATATATTTCTCTATTCACTAATTCCCTTCCAAAACCCATACCTCTGGCTATACCTAGTTTAAAACCCCGACAATGCTCTCGACTGAGTTAAGCACCCTCACCTTCCCTACATAAGTGAACCCCATTCCTGTCATACATGTCATTTCTGCCGTGGCAGTTGTATAAGTTGTAGATGAATGGTTGTTATGCAGAAATGTGGGATGGCTGGGGGCTTGAGCTTTGTCTAAGGGCAAAGGTAAAAGTTACACACATCTCAAGCATAAACAGGCCACCCAGGGCTATCCCAGTCAAAATAGAAAGCACTAAACCAGTATATTACTTCAATGGGTTGGTTAACAGAGGGTTAGGCAAAAATCCCAGTTAGGAAAATATATCTATTTATTCAACATAACACTATATACACACTATAAACACCTTAATCCTAAATGCCCAAATGAGGGTACACAAGTAACAGTTGGCTGGAGGTCCAGCCACCATAACCACTAGGCCTAGTCAGCACCAGGCCGTCACTACTCCACTACAAACCCCATTTCTTATTTCCTCACTCCTCCCACAGCACCCTGACCATGTCAGAGCCTGGGTGAACATACAGGTAAGCCATAGAAGAGCCTATGGCTTGGGTTAGCTAAACAAAAGGAGTACACAACTACAAACTTAGCTTAAATACACAGGATCTCCGACGCCAGCCTCCACACCATGCTGACCCCACGTGACTCCCCCAGCCACGCTCACTCCGCATACCCAAACACCCTTGGAAAATAAATCCCTAGCAGGATTTCTTTATAATTACAGTTAGAGTACTTTACAGTGCCCCCAAATGCACATTTTATTGAGTATACTGTTACATTCCGTGCTGGTGCAGAGCTGATTATATATTTATATTATTAAACTCAACTGAAAATCCATCTTAAAAATAAAATTTATTTAGATAATTTGACAAGAGCATGAAAACGTATTATATAGAAGTATTGTTACTGAAAAAGTATCAGTATCCCTTAGCTTCTTCACCTCTGGTGACAAAGGTTTGAGTTAATCGTCATCAAGAAGAGGCGAGTCATGTCTTCCACTGATTTCTGTAAAATGACATCAGCGCTGTATAGTCCTTGTGGCTTAGCGCTTCTTTTTGATTATAATAATAATAATAATGTAAAATGACAACTTGATTATCAGGTATTTTGAATTGGGCATAAATTATGGTTTAAAACGGTATTTTGGTTTAGACAAATTCAAAACTGAAAGTAATCCAAATACGTCCTATACAATAATATGCCTCTTTCTATAGTTTTGTCTAGTTAATAGTGGTTAAATAAAGAATTAAAACTCAAAATACCGTTTCTGGAACACGACCACCACACACAATATAATCTACACTTTGGAGAGGGAAAGTGATGATAAACTTTGGGTCCACTGATGTAGTCAATGGTTCAGATCGAACCGAAACGTCATTTTCACTTTCTTTCTCTTAAGTGCAGATTACTTGACATTCCTTCTGAAGGCAAGATTGCTCCTTCCTCCTGCCCTGCAAGTGATAAATTACCACTTCACTCCTGCCGGGTTGACCTGACAAAGAAAATTTTCTTGGAGTGCTAATGCTGCCGTCATAAAAGAAACCGAGGTAAAAGACATAGACGTTATTACTGGAGTTTGAAATGCCCAATGTTCGGAGTGGATAAGTTTGGTACAGCTGTGTGTTATTGTAGAGGGTACCATCTCCCCAGACAGCCCCTGCATTGCTCTTCGAGGGTACCATCTCCCCAGACAGCCCCTGCATTGCTCTTCGAGGGTACCATCTCCCCAGACAGCCCCTGCATTGCTCTTCGAGGGTACCATCTCCCCAGACAGCCCCTGCATTGCTCTTCACCAGATCCACCAACCAGTGATCTGAATGAAAATAGAAAAAATCTCACATTTTTTAATTATAAATTTATATATATTAACTTAATAGGTATAGTCTACACCCATACAAACTAGCAGACTTTGTTATGCTGAGCTGTTAGTAACGTCATTTTGTGTTAGCTACGCGTGCTATCTTTGTTGTTCCTTTCCAGGAAGCCACACCAGGTTTCCTATACGCTAACTAGAGTTGGGTGTTCAATGTCTGGCTGTTTCTCGGAGAGCTGACGTCATCTCCACCCCTTCCAACTAGTGAAGCAAAAGTGAGAAATTCATATCCTATAGTGCCAACTTCAAAAAAATTATCGGATAAGTGAAAGATACATTGCTTTAACTTTTTGTTCACAACATAAGCTAAATACAAATTATATTACGCAGCTATAGCATATTTTTATCATTATTATTATTATTATTATTATTATTATGACTATTATAAGTAGTAATAGTAGGAACCATACAACACATTGGGAAATGGGAGACAATCAGAATACATCTAAGGAAAGACTCTGAAAACAAACAGGTATTTGCATGAATATCAATGAGCTCGTTATATTTGTAATGGTCTTATTAAGGTTTGTGTTACATCACATGACATCTAAAATAACAATGTAAGTTTCTTATAATTTGGTTAGTTTTTTCTATATCTCTGTTGTGCTTATATCCTCAAGTTCGCATAATAGTTTTTATGTTCTATTTTAGGTAGTGACCGGCTTAATTTAAATTAAAGTGAACACCACACGAGCCTTCCAATTTAGTTTTATAATCTAATTAGTTCGTTGTCTTGCACTGAATCATCAACTGAATTTCTCGAAATGAATTAATTTTTTAGTTCTTATTAATTAATACAGGTGGATCAATGCAAGGGCATTTTACTTTTTCCAGTAGACAGTTGATCAGAGTTGTGGCCGTTTCGTGAGCCAGTAACACATGTAACTCCCCTCTGACAGTGTAAGTACAGTGAAAGCTCTGTGGAGCTCAACAATTCACATGCTGCCTGGCTGCGGTGGAGTGTGGTTGTGCTTTACACCCCTGTACTGTTCTCCCAAGCGAGCTACCCAGAGACAAACTGGCACTAGGTGTGAGGTGTCGACTAAACATGGTGGGAATTGAGCTCATCCGTGGGGCAATAACGATTATAAGTGAGGCGTATGGAATAAAGGACGAAGAATTATATGGAGTGGCAATGAATGGAGCATCTAGACTGTGAAAATGCTATCCACTCCAGTGTACGAGTCGCTGGTGGATCGTTTCCAAGATGTCTGTGTTGACGTGACATCGGCAGTGAGGGGTCAAGTTAACAGATGTATCACGTAATTACACGTGGGTCAAGCTGTGCAACGTGCCATTCAAAGCAGACGAAGCAGACATTTGACGTGTATTCAACAAATATGGGGCTGTTCATATGGTCCAACCAGGAAAGTGGGTGACAGGGGCCTACGTGGCAGTACCAGAAGACACCTTTATGCTCAAAATGATACTGAGACATCCTGTACCCTCATATGTCTACCTTGAAGAGTTTAAAACACAAGTAAGATAAGATAAGATTTCGTTCGGATTTTTAACCCAGGGGGGTTAGCCAACCAGGATAACCCAAGAAAGTCAGTGCGTCATCGAGGACTGTCTAACTTATTTCCATTGGGGTCCTTAATCTTGTCCCCCAGGATGCGACCCACACCAGTCGACTAACACCCAGGTACCTATTTGCCGCTAGGTGAACAGGACAACAGGTGTAAGGAAACGTGTCGAATGTTTCCACCCGCCGGTAATCGAACCCGGGCCCTCCGTGTGTGAAGCGGGAGCTTTAGCCACCAGGCCACCGGGCGTAATGGTGGCTTATGCTGAGCAGAGGCATACGTGCCGCCTGTGCGGGCCATATGAACATATCACAGCAGTGTGTGGGAAGCAGAAATGGGCACCTGGGCTGGCAAGAGGGGAAGCGCCTGCTAATGAGCGTGAGGTGCCTGAGGAAGACCATAGTCAAGGTGGAGGGCATGGTCGTAAATGGAGTGAGGAGGTGAAGGTTACACCTGTGGAAATGGGGGAGGGCATGAAGCCCCAAGGGTTAACCAGCCCAACATCAGAACCGACGATGAGCGAGGAGGTGCAAGTGTGCACCGAGGTGACAATTATAGAGGCGGAGCTGGCGACGGTTATGAGGGCTATATTACAGTCTAATGAGGAGGGTCACATGGGGCAGGTGTCTGGGGTTGAGGTAAAGTAAGTGGCGTGTGAGAGGGGAGGACCATATGGCACCTGCAACAGCCTGTGCGGATACCACAGCGGAACGTGGGGTGGAATACAGGACAGCGGAGGTGGAAGTCCATCGTGCGGCCTCTCAGGACACTGCCATGGAGGAGGAGGTCGTAACAAGGAAAAGGGCGGCAGTGTCAGATTCGGACGATATTCTGATGCCGGCACAAAGGACGAGGGAGGGCAACACCAGCAGGTGGTGGGGGGGGTTAGGAGTGTGATGAGTGTGGCAAAGGTAGTGCCCAGGGGACTGGTCGGACTGGAAAGAGTGTTAAAACGTGGTGGAGATGGAAACCTTAAACCAGCCTAAGGTGTGTAACTATAAATATAAATGGATTGTCTGATGGCATGAAATGTGAGTGGTTTAGAATGTTTTTGAACAGATATAATGTGGATGTAGTATTTGTACAGGAACACAATTTTAAACTTGGTCGTGATTTAGTGATAACTGGATATCAGGCGTTTGTGCTGCCGTTTGATCGGTTGAAAGGGGGAGTGGGGGTGTTGATCATGGAGGTGAGCCCGTTTGCTTTTCATAAGAGTGAGGGAGGGGGGACTCATGCATGTGGAAAGATGGTGCATGCTTAAGACAGTGGCCTTCATATGTGTAATGCCCCAGCTGAAAGTGATGCGAAAGTGAAGATGGCTTACATGCATGAGGAACTTGTGTACTTCCTATGCATGTTACCATCCATGGCGATTGTGGGGAGGATTGAAATTGTGTTATCAAGAGGGTAGATGTGGAACCCAGGGGGGGGGTATTTTTCTACAGTATTAGGGGGCCTTTTATGGATATCCAGTTAAGAGATGCTTTTGGGGGAGAGATGTGGGGGGTGGCGCATACTTTTGTATGGAGGGGATATGCGGCATAGTTGGACAGAATATATCTATTGCAGAGTGTAATGGTTGAGTCTTTTAAGACCATTGAGATGATGTATTCTGATCATAGGGTAGTAATGGTGGAGGTGGGGTGGACGACGTTGGTGCGTAGGCATAGAAGTTATTGAAAACTGACCATGAGGGTTCTGGGGGGTGAGGAAGGATGGGAACAGCTTCGTGCAGAGGGGAGGACTGTGGAGGATGTGGTGGGATGATGGGATAGTGTGGCATAAGTAAGGATCCATCAATTTTATGTGCGGGAGGGTAAACGAATTAATCAATGGCGGTTTGGCCTAACCAATTACTTAGAAGACAGATTACAGGGATGTTATGGGGCGGGAAGTATGTCCATCCAGTGGAGGGCATACGAATGTTGAAGGGGAGGATAAGGGTGTTGCAGGAGGACCGTTTTGCAGCAGTGCGAGTGCAGGCGGGGGGGGGGGAGGAGGTTCTGTGGAGGGACAGGTTGTCGGCTTGCATGCTCTGAGGCCAGAAGCTGCGACAGCAAGCGACTGTAATCCCGGGCTTAGAAGTCACCTCTTCGGTGGGAAGATATCAAGAGGGTCAGGTATTAAGGGACACAAAGGAGATAAGTGCGTATGCCGACAGATGGTATAAGGGGTATTGGAAAAGTTTAGGGGTAGAAGGGGAGGATCTAATGAGAGTGTGTGGGTATGAGCATTGTAAACTGGGGAGGAGTGATCAAGAGATGCTGGGGGGATGCAGGGTCATTGAAGAGGAGATATGGAGAGCACTTATGGAAATGAGTAATGGAAAGATGCCTGGGATTGATGGTTTACAATGTGAATTTTATGTGCAACATTGGGGGCTGCTGAGGGGATTTCTGGTTCAGTTAATGAATACGATGAAGGAAGGAGGTAAGATGGGAGACACGCAGGCAACGGCAATGGTGATGTTGGTCCCGAAGGGGAATTACTGAGCCATTTCGTTGCTCTGTGCTGATTACAATTTGTTTGCGAAGGTTCTGGGGAACAGGCTTAAATGGGGAGGGTGGTGTCTGAGTCTCAATTTGGGTTGTGGGGTAGGTCAATGGACACAGGACACAGGATCATTAAGGGGTTTGTGGAAAAAATGAAGGGGGAGGGTCATTGGCATTGGATTGGCAGGGGGTATATGACAGGGTGAAAAGGGAAGCATTGCAGAATATTCTCAACAGACAGGGTTTTGTGGAGGAAATCATGTGGTGGGTAGAAACACTGTGCTCCCATTTATTTGCTGGTGCAAATAAATGGGTGCATGGGGAGGCAGTCAACATAGGGCAGGGTCTTAGGCAGGGATGTCCAATATTGCAACTATTGTTTGCATGTGTTCAGGACCCCTTTTATAGGATGATGGAGGATCGTATAGGAAATGGGGGAGGGGCGGGTGAGAGGCAGCTTTGGCCTAGTTTGGTAGGTTACATGGACGATACAACTATTCTTGTGAGTGAAGAGACGCGGTTGGGGGCATTGGAGGAGGTCGTGTGCATGTTTGGGGGGAGCTACGGGGATGAAAGTAAACTTGGAGAAGTCGATGATCATGGGGCTGGAGGCGTGGCTAGGGAGGGTGGAGTGGGGATGCGATGTCATGCAGCTGCAGGCTGGAAGTCTGAAGATATGTGGTGTTCTTTATGAGGCTGACCTGAGAGCAGCAAGAGAGGCGAATTTGAATAGGATGGTGGAACAGGTGCAAAAACAAACAGGAATGCTGTGACCTTACCATTTAACCCTTACATAAAGAGCGATTGAGATCAATAGATCAATGTATTATTATATAGTAAAGTCTGGTTGACAGGAATGGTGTTGACAGGAATGGTAATCACGAGTATTCTCGGAAAGGTCTTTAAATTCTTGTGGGGTTCTGGATGTGATTGGTTGTGAAGTGAGGTAGTGACATTTCCAGTACGTGGTCAGTGGTCAGTCGTCACGTGAGATCACAGACCCTGAGCTGCTTTGGGGATTAGCGTGGACGGTTACAAAGCATGGCTTGCTTCTGCAGTGTTTTAAAAATTGAGATTGGAGAGTTGAAGGAGGAGGTCTTGCTTCTCCAGGAGGAGATTAGGAGGCTGAAGGTCCACCTCAATGGGTCTGGGAGAGTGTGAGGTGGCTGGAGTTGTGGGGAATGAGGCTTCTAGCAGTGAGGTGCAGTCTGTCTCTCGCTGTGAGGAGGCTGTAGTTGGGGAGGTAGCAACGGCTACCAGCAGTGAGGTGCAGCCCAGCACCTGCTACAAGTGGCGAGTGGTTCACAGTAATGGGAGGCGCATCAGAGTAAGGAAAGTTAAGAGTGAAGATCTGAAGGTAGGAAATCGCTTCTCTGTTGTTCAGGATGAATGTACTTCAGTGGCCAGTGAAGGTAAGGGTACTACTGCCCCTGCTAATGGAGGTAAGCGCATTCTTGTGGTTGGTGACTCTCAGGTAAGATATACTGACCGTGCTTTTTGTAATAGGAATAAGAAGATGAGAGATAGAGTGTGCTTCCCTGGAGTTGGTGTTGGGGACATTGTCAACAGGCTGGATAATATCATGTCAGGTAATGGGAACAAGCCCATTATCTGTCTCAGTGCTGGTGGAAATGATATTGGGAAGGGTAGGAGAGAAGAGCTGCTAGATAAGTACAGGTCAGCTATAGATTTCATTAAGTCTAAGGGAGGGATCCCAATCATATGTAGCATCTTGCCTAGAAGGGGAGTAGGAAATGAATGGTTGTCTAGAGCAATTGGTGTAAATTGCTGGCTAGACAGATACTGCAAGGAACTTGCAATCCCATTCATTGACAACTGGAGCAACTTTTATGGCAAACATGATATGTATGCAAGGGATGGGGTACATCTCTCTGGGGCAGGGGTGGTAGCACTTGCAGACTCGATTGAGAAGGCCATTGGTGAAATGCCTATGATTTTAAACTGATGGAAGATAGAGGTATGGGTGTGTGTGGGAAACAAGCAGGTTGCAACACTAGGGTTGGAAACAGTAAATATATAAAAGGCATTCAGCATGAAGTTATAAATAAAGACAATAGATCAGGTCAGCAAACAAAGGGGGACAGCAGAGGGCAGCAAGGGACTAGCTCCCTTAAGGTTTACTATACTAATAGCAGGAGTGTAAGAAATAAGATAGATGAGCTAAGATTAATTGCAAGTGCAGGAAACATAGATATTATTGCTATAACAGAGACCTGGTTCAATCTGAAAGATAGAGAGATGCCCTCTGAATGTCACATACAAGGCTATAAATTATTCCACACTGACAGGGTCAACAGGAAAGGTGGTGGAGTAGCGATGTATGTCAGAGACAATTTAAATCGTTGTGTTAGACAAGATATTAAATTAGAAGCGTCAGCCACTGAATCTGTTTGGTTACAGCTTCTCGAGGGCCGAGAAAAACTAATTTTGGGTGTGATTTACAGGGCCCCAAATCTTGATAGGGAGTGCAGTAAACTTCTATGGGACGAAATTCGTAAAGCATCTACATATGAAAATGTTGTGCTAATGGGAGATTTCAACTATAGACAGATTGACTGGAGCAATTTGACAGGAAATTTAGAGTCAGGTGACTTTCTTGATACGATCCAGGATTGTTTTTTAAAACAGTTTGTGACAGAACCAACTAGGGGAAATAACCTCCTTGACTTGGTTCTTGCCAGTAGGATAACACTAATTAATAATCTTGAGGTTAATGATGAGCTTGGGGAAAGTGATCACAAATCACTCAGTTTTAATATATCATGGAATTCCCCTAATAATGGCAATCAAGTCTCCGTCCCTGACTTTCGCTTGGCTTATTTCATAGGACTGAAAAATTACTTAGGTGGGCTGAACTGGAATGACCTGACTAAGGGTCAGGTAGGTGGTGATGGTTGCCGATATGATGCTTTCCAGGGCATAGTTCTAGCTGCTCAGTCAAATTATGTTCCAAAGAGGGAAATCAGATCAAACAAAAATGATCCTAAATGGATGAACAATAGATTAAAATATCTGACTGGTCAAAAGAGAGGCATATATAGGCAAATCAAAAGAGGAGAGGGGCAATTAAGAAATCGATATATTCAGTTAGAGAGAGAAATAAAAAAGGGAATTAGAAAAGCAAAGAGAGATTATGAGGTTAAAGTTGCAAGAGAATCGAAGACTAACCCAAAAGGATTCTTTCAGGTATACAGAAGTAAGATCAGGGACAAGATAGGCCCACTCAAAAGTTCCTCGGGTCAGCTCGCTGACAGTGATAAGGAAATGTGTAGAATTTTTAACACATACTTCCTCTCAGTTTTTACACAGGAGGATACCAGCGATATTCCAGTAATAATAAATTATGTAGAACAGGACGATAATAAACAGTGCACGATTAGGGTCACAAGTGACATGGTCCTTAGGCAAATAGATAAATTAAAACCTAACAAATCCCCATGCCCTGATGAACTGTATGCAAGGGTTCTAAAGGAATGTAAAGAGGAGCTTAGCACATCTTTGGCTAATCTTTTCAACATATCGCTACAAACTGGCATGGTGCCAGATAAGTGGAAAATGGCAAATGTGATACCTATTTTCAAAACAGGTGACAGGTCCTTAGCTTCGAACTATAGACCAATAAGCCTAACCTCCATAGTAGGAAAATTTATGGAATCAATAATTGCCGAGGCAGTTCGTAGCCACCTTGAAAAGCATAAATTAATCAACGAATCTCAGCATGGTTTTACAAAGGGGCGTTCCTGCCTTACGAATTTATTAACTTTTTTCACTAAGGTATTTGAGGACGTAGATCATGGTAATGAATATGATATTGTGTATATGGACTTCAGTAAGGCTTTTGACAGGGTCCCACATCAGAGACTATTGAGGAAAATTAAGGCACATGGAATAGGAGGAGAAATTTTTTCCTGGATAGAGGCATGGTTGACAAATAGGCAGCAGAGAGTTTGCATAAATGGGGAGAAATCAGAGTGGGGAAGCGTCACGAGCGGTGTTCCACAGGGGTCAGTGTTGGGCCCCCTGCTGTTCACAATCTACATAAACGACATAGATGAGGGCATAAAGAGCGACATCGGCAAGTTTGCCGATGACACCAAAATAGGCCGTCGAATTCATTCTGACGAGGACATTAGAGCACTCCAGGAGGATTTGAATAGACTGATGCAGTGGTCGGAGAAGTGGCAGATGCAGTTTAATATAGACAAATGCAAAGTTCTAAATGTTGGACAGGACAATAACCATGCCACATATAAACTAAATAATGTAGATCCTAATATTACGGATTGCGAAAAAGATTTAGGAGTTCTGGTTAGCAGTAATCTGAAACCAAGACAACAGTGCATAAGTGTTCGCAATAAAGCTAATAGAATCCTTGGCTTCATATCAAGAAGCATAAATAATAGGAGTCCTCAGGTTGTTCTTCAACTCTATACATCCTTGGTTAGGCCTCATTTAGATTATGCTGCACAGTTTTGGTCACCGTATTACAGAATGGATATAAATGCTTTGGAAAATGTACAAAG
Organism: Cherax quadricarinatus; assembly: GCF_038502225.1. Taxonomy (NCBI): domain Eukaryota; kingdom Metazoa; phylum Arthropoda; class Malacostraca; order Decapoda; family Parastacidae; genus Cherax; species Cherax quadricarinatus. The sequence goes on along the minus strand of NC_091378.1, from coordinate 12,460,225 downwards.
GAGGATAACAAAGTTGATCCCATGTATCAGAAACCTTCCCTATGAGGATAGACTAAGGGCCCTGAATCTGCACTCTCTAGAAAGACGTAGAATTAGGGGGGATATGATTGAGGTGTATAAATGGAAGACAGGAATAAATAAAGAGGATGTAAATAGTGTGCTGAAAATATCTAGCCTAGACAGGACTCGCAGCAATGGTTTTAAGTTAGAAAAATTCAGATTCAGGAAGGATATAGGAAAGTACTGGTTTGGTAATAGAGTTGTGGATGAGTGGAACAAACTCCCGAGTACAGTTATAGAGGCCAGAACGTTGTGTAGCTTTAAAGGTGGGTTGGATAAATACATGAGTGGATGTGGGTGGGTGTGAGTTGGACCTGATAGCTTGTGCTACCAGGTCGGTTGCCGTGTTCCTCCCTTAAGTCAATGTGACCTGACCTGACTAGGTTGGGTGCATTGGCTTAAGCCGGTAGGAGACTTGGACTTGCCTCACATGGGCCAGTAGGCCTTCTGCAGTGTTCCTTCGTTCTTAAGTTCTTATGTTCTTATGTAAGGGAGGGTTAAGATTGTTGGACATGCGAAGGTGCGTAAAATGTGTGTTCATTAAGAGGGAAGTGATGCGTGTAGGAGGACGGAGGGGATGGGGGCAGCTAGACAGGGTACATGATCAACTGAGGAGATGGTACAGGGGAGCGGAGTTGAAGGAATATGAAACTGTGTTACTTGCGTTAGTGTTAGCCAGGGAACCTGGGAAAGTAAGGATGGGAATTTTGTGTAAAATGATAGTGGGTAGGGTAGTGGCACCGGTAGAAGGGATTTACCCTATGTACACGTGGGATAAAATATGGTGATGATTCAGCAAATTAATGCTATAACCTAGGGTGCTTGAGGTCATGTATTGCTTCTTGCATGGCATTTTGCCGTCGGGAGCAGTGTTCAGGAATAGGCAGGTTTTGGAGGGGAGGAGACTGCGTATCATGTGGTCTATATTTGTGAAGGATTAGCGTGCATCTGGGGATGGATGAGTAGGGTGGTAGCAGGGGCCGGGGGTCAAAGTGTGTTGATGTTGTGGGTACTAAGTCTTGATATGGAAGGGGGGGTAGATGAGTGTCGCAAGGGCTTTGGCATATATAATCATGGATTATGCATACATCTTGTGGGGAATGAGGGGGAAAGGGGTGGGGGGTGAGGCGAAGGGTATTGGCGGCGACGTTTTATCGAACGTTGTGCCACAATAGAGACATTTACACGAAAGGGTGGGGGTGGCTTTTTCGGAGGGTTAAAGAGGGTTAACAGTAGGGGATTTCTTGGCGTTGTGAATGAGGGGAGTAAAATGCATGTGAGAGTCTGTAGATGCATGAGGTTGGGGGGAGTCAGGGTTGGCCTCTTGGGGTGTGGGGTGATGGGTGGATGGGTGTGAGTGGAGGTGTACTTGTGTAAATGGCAGTGGCAAACTAATTATTGCATACTAATTATTTCCCTTGCATGTACGTGTGTAGAATCTTCATGTTCAATATTATGTCATTGTATTCTGTACTATAATTAGGTTGGGATTAGGTGGATGGGTGAAAACACAACCGGGGTGGGGGAGGCTCCCCACAAGGTTGTGCAGGGGTTGAGTTTGGAATAGGTAGTTTTGGTCTGAGAAAGCATTGTGTATGTTTAATGACCTGTGTAGTGTAATGGCAATGATGTACTACGAGGAACAAAAACCATGACTGGTGGGCGTAGATTGTACAAGCTTTTAGTGAAGGCATAGAACTCAATCAGGTGATAAGTACAATACTGAAATATTAATGTATATTTGTAATCTTAATTGTTGAAGTATCCTGTGTAACCATGTAATTAGAATAGGTGTAGAGGGATAAAAAGAAAGGAGGGGAGGGGAGTAGCATGCACCTGCATGAAGTTGTATGTGCGGTATGTATTTAGGCAATGGAAAATTATAATTCTGTGGAAGATTAAGATCTGTGTTTTTTGTTTATTTAATGTAATGTAATATTTTAAATAAAATATATGAAAAAATAGGTAACAAGTCCCGGAAATTATGAAACTATCCATTCAATAATTATTAATATCCATTGAAACAATCATTTCATTTATTAAGAAGCATTTACCACACTAATAGAGCGTGGAAAGGAGGAGAGGGAAGAGGGAAAACTATTTCATCAGTCACTATTATCTCCAACAAAGGTAGTTCTTGGAGTAATACATCAGAGGATGGAACATTTACCACTGCAGTAAATAGGAAATACTTATACCTCTGGAAGGAAATTCACCCAGAATACACACACAATCAGTACCTGATCTGAGGTAACGGATAAAAGCTCACCTTGCATGAGTGCCAGTATGATGTCCTTCTGCTGAAGCGTCTTGAATATAACGAGGCGATGACCTGGTATGGAAGCACAGTATGTCTTGCCTTCTGAGTAGTTCCTTGTCACTGTAGCCGTCAAGTATAGCAGACTTTCTCCCATGAATACGTCCCAGGTACTGAGTCTAAAACCATGGAAGAGTGCTGTGGTGTAATTCCTTTTTTATGATGATTTTTGTGGTATGGTTTTTCTGGTATATTGTGGCAATGATTTCTGTTGTATATTGTATTATGATTCTGTTCTTGTTGGAGGGGAAGGAATCAGTAATGTTGGGGAGCATTCTGTGGTCAAGGAATTTCCAGTGTTCTTTATCTGTTAAGAAACAACAGTACATAGTTCTTTTGTTAGGGATGAAAAGTGCTAGTGTTGCATGTATTTTATTGCGATAGTCTTTATAGTGTGGTTTATCTATTTTGATGTTTTTTTAGTATTATAGTTTTGTCAAAAGATAGTGTTCAAACACTGAAAACTAAATAATTTCAGTGAACCTTCCAATTAGCTAGCTAGGAGAGTTGCCAAGAGTGCCAGGAGTTGTAAATAACCACCATCATGAACATTTGTGTAGTCTGTACAAAGAATAACAGACGAAGTCAGGCTTGGATTGCATGCAATCCCTGCTGTAAATGGTCCCATGGGTCATGCAGAAACTTTAAACCAGCAACCACTATTGATATAAAATCAGAAAAATGTCTTTGGGTCTACCCAAGTGAGATACACATGTGGAAGAAAATTGCATCTATATTAAAAGACAAGAACACCAACAAAATTTCCTTCTTAGAAAACATGACAGCCTTGTATAACAGCTGGGAAAATAAAATGAGTGGGTAGGCTGGGGCTGTCTTGGATGGCAGTGCACCAGAGGGTGCTGATGTTGTCCTGGAGAACAGTGCATCAAATGGGGCTGGTGTTGCCCTGGAGGACAGTGTACCAGATGGGGCTGGTATTGTCCTTGAGGACAATGCCCCAAATGGAGATAATGGCCCTGGTGATGAAACGGGTAAAGACAACATTATACAATTTCCAGAGGTACAAAGTAGCAATGCTGCTGGAGTTAGAACAAAAGGGGATGATGTCTTAGGGAATAGTGTTGACAAATTACCAGTAAAAACTGGTGGATGCACTAATGTCCATTCAGGGGTGGTAGGTAGTGGGAAAACAGAAAAATGCACCAGTATGGAGCACAACCACAAAAAATCCTGGCAAACAAAAATCTAATCTATACAAATTCTATGGCTTGGATCCTCTTCAAGGGGGGGGGGGGAGTTCCTTGGTGTGGTGAAGAGGCTCTTGGTCTGAGAAATTTGAGCTTTTGGTCTCCTTTCTCAAACCAAGCCTAATTACCCCCAATCCCCCCTTCCATATCCCATCCTCCCCATCCTCCTTTTTTCCCTTTCCTCCTCCTTCTCCTCCCCATCCCTCCCCTATTCCCTGCCTATTTTCAACCTTTGGGATTCTTCCCACAGGCACTCTAGTTCCTAGTTAGGGGGAAGGGTACCGGAGACCATCCCATTCCGTTGAGGTCCTTGGCAGTGGTGTAGTTTGCCATGGAATCTGGATCACCTGGAGGTGTCCCAATCCCTCTCTGGGGAATGGCTTTAGATGTCTTTTGGGTGACGAGTGTACTCTGGAGGCTGCCTGTCGGATTCCAGGGGGTGGTGGCCAAAGGAGGTATGCTTTGTGGAGGGTGTCTGGCTGCTCTCTCTTTTGTCCACCGAGGTGGCTCAATGAATGTGATGTTGCTATCCTGGATTGCTGGTTTACTGGCATGAAGGGTAGGGTATAGCACAGGTTCCATGATGCATCTGCACTACTTGTGGTGCTGAGGTCCTCTTGGGCATGGAGAGGGATTTACAGCCCTGTTTTGCCTCCTAGGAGCTATTCCTCGACGTTCCCCCTTTTTTTCTTTTCTTTTTTTTTCTACAAAACAAAAAGAAAGTGACATAACCATGGAGTCCCAAATTCATGAACCTGCTGACTCCTTTGATAAGTCTGACCTCCACTCTTCTTTGACTATGCTTTCATCTTCTCCCTCTAGGTGCGGCAATTTCCAGATCACCTGCACGTCCCATGTCGGACCAACTCGAGTCCCACACCTAAACGCCCATGACCATTACCTGATGATACTTCATCACTTCCTTCTGATTTTACTCAGAAAAGACTGGCACATCACGCACTCCCTTTACACGCTATGTTTCAAAATACACAATTGACTAAGTCTTTTACTCTACAACCGACTTTCTCTGCTGCCTATCTTTCTGACCTAGTATTGACAAGGCTCTCCTACGCCAGGCCCGGTGGCCTGGTGGCTAAAGCTCCCGCTTCACACACAGAGGGCCCGGGTTCGATTCCCGGCGGGTGGAAACATTTCGACACGTTTCCTTACACCTGTTGTCCTGTTAGTCGACTGGTGGGTGTTAGTCGACTGGTGTGGGTCGCATCCTAGGGGACAAGATTGAGGACCCCAATGGAAATAAGTTAAACAGTCCTCGATGACGCACTGACTTTCTTGGGTTATCCTGGGTGGCTAACCCTCCAGGGTTAAAAATCCGAACGAAATCTTATCTTAAGAGTGGTACACGCATCATCACTGTCCAGAATGCTAACCAAGCTCACAATCTTTCTCTCCTTACAACTATCGATACTATTCCTATAACTATTGAAAAAACATCATTCCCTCAATTCTTGTAGTAGCAGTCATTCTGTCCCATACCACTGTCCAACAGAATTTCGAGACAAGTGGCGATGACATTCTGGAACAGCTTGAATTCTAAGACCTCCCAATCCTCAAAGTAGACACTTATGTCCTCCCTGCCTGCAGGTGGAGATGATACCCCTGCAATGTAGCTCACTCAACTTTTGACTGCCATGAGCTTCCGTCCTCTGTGTATACTGTGGGTCACCATTTACAAGTTCGAAAGGTGATCCCTACATTGCAACAGTGTAGAAATTGCTGGCATTTTGGTTATACAGCAAAATATTGCAGGTCCATGGCCGAATGCCCAGTCTGTGGTGCCGACGACCATACCTTGTCATGAGGTTCACCCATCTTGCTCTCGCCATTGCCAAGTTTACTTAAATGAGCATGAAATCCATTGTCTCAAAGAGGCAGAAGGCCTCCCATATGCTCTGGCAGTCTCTCATCTATGCCTCCAAGGGAGACTTCCCCGTATTTCTTATTCCCCAGTTACTAAACGTTCTCCCTCCTCTGAGGTCCCAACTTCTGCAGCCTCTGTGGTCACCCCTGCCACAGTCACCCGTCTCTAATTCTTTTGCTGTCCTGAATTCAGAGGTCCCTATCTCAGCATCTCTTTCTGTTCTCACCTCTTCCTCTTCTCACTCATAAGTTTCTGTGTCTGCAAGACCTCGTACACCACCTACTCCCCATCGCTCCTGTCCTTCTCCGAAGTCCAAATCATCCCAATCGTTAAAATCTCCTTTAACCCCTCCTTCCCTTCTGCAACCTGCCCTTTTTTCCTTCCTGGTCTCTGTACCTGGTTCTTCACCTCTAACTGGCTATGTTATGAGTGTGGAGGTTCATCTTCCTCCTCAGACAGTACCTTCTTCTCCTGTCTCCTACCAAGTTTCTTCCTCCTCTGCCCCCTCCTAGGTCGCTTCCTCTTCTGTCCCCTCCCAAGTTTCTTCTCTAGCTGCCTCCACCCTTTCGTGCCCCTCTACTTTGATCTTCATTCACCCTCCTTCCATCTCCACTATTGTACCACATACAACGTCCTTGTCCTCAGAAACACTTGAAACTATCTCAGAATGTATTGTATTGACTATACCATTGATGAACAACGATCCACCACCTGTTCCTCCTCTTCACTCTTCTCCATCTGCACAACTCCTTTCTTTGCAACATCCCAATCCTTCACTGCTTAAAAATTTTCTGCTGCCTCCATAGATACCTCCACCTTCAGATTTCATGTAGCTTTCTCTTTGCAAATCATGACTTATTTACTGTGGAATGTCTGCAGCCTCAGAGGTAACTGGGCTGAGCTTCAGGTGTTGCTCTCCCAGGTTTCCCCTGTTTGTGTTTGTTTAAATGAAGCCATCTTGGGTTATGATTTATTATATTCATCAGATCCTTTTCCCGATGGAACCTTTAATGAAAGTGCACCTCTTATATGCACCGGTATTCCATACCATCAGCTCTGTTCATACTTCGTTGCATTACACTGCAGCCCGTATCCACTTGAATAAGTGGTATACAATCTGTTCTTTGCATCTCTCTCCTTCTCAAGCATTATCTATCCCAGATGTTGCATTTCTGGTTTCTTCCTTACCGCCACCACTTCTGTTAATTGGCGATTTTAATGCCCACCATTTCCTCTAGGGGGGAGGGGGTCTCACTGTAACTCCTGTGGCATTCAGTTGGAGGATTTTCTCGCTTCTCTCCCCCGCCATGCTTTAAACACAGGTACTTCCACCCATTTTGATCCTCATACTCATTCTCTCTCTTGCATCGATCTCTCGGTCTGCTCTTCCTCAACTGTACTAGGCTTCACCTGGTCTGTCCTCCCGGACTTGCATGACAGCGATCATTTTCCAGTTATCAGTCATCTTCATATTCACCACCTCGCAGCCCACGCTGGCAATTTGACTGAGCAAATTGAGACCTTTACTCGCATCAAACTGTAAGGTTCCTTCTGGGTGGGTCATTGGGCTAATCCGGGAGGGGACATGGACCTGCTCCACATGGGTCAGTGGGTCTGTTCCAGTGTTCCTTCTTTCTTATGTTCTTATGAAAAATTCGCATGGTGGGGCATTCGTAAGCCGAGGTTAAAATGATGCACCTTTTCCAGTGAGGTTCCAATGAGGTTTCAATGATGCACCTGTTGTGCATTCAAGGAATGCACAACAGGTGCATCATTGTCAGTGTTCGGCATTTCTTCAATGTCAGCTTCCTGACTGACTGAAATACTCTCAGGTGAGACCCGTGCGGGTGAAAAAGGAGAGTTGGATAAGGGAAGAGTAGTGGGTGAGAGAAAGGTTTTAGGGGGAGGAAAAGAGCCAGGGCTAAACCCAGCTGCATAGCAGTATGAAGTTTGGTTGAGGGGCTGGTTGCTGGGCAAGGTTGAGCATCGGAGATGGCATAAAGAGGACTGGGCTTGGCGTAGGCATAGGAGGCAAGGGCATAATGGGCGGTGGTGCCGTGTCACAGCTGGTTATGCTATAGTCTGCCTCTCGGAATGCATGTGGTGGAGAGGGGGAGGTACAGTGGTCGGTGAAAAAACAAAAGGACGTCGTTTAAAGTCCACACCTGAAAAGGGCAGGAAAGGATTTAGAGGATAGATTTAGGTGTAGAGCAGAGGCAGGTCAGGGTTGTAGAAGGATTGGGATAGGTTTAGAGTGTTTCCAGATCGTCTGATAGGTTTAGAGTGTTTCCAGATCGTCTGATAGGTTTAGAGTGTTTCCAGATCGTCTGATGATTTCATTGAGGAAGTTCGTCCAGGTGTCTTTGTATATTTCGAGTCGGTCAATTTGTCTGTCACTGAGTTTCTTCCAGAATACGTTCAATGCAGGAGTGCCAGCCCTGACGTGGAGAGACTCGCTGGTGGCAAAGTCATCCCACCTCACTCCTAGCACCCACCGTAGAGCACGATTCTGGATTCGCTGCAGCTTTTGGATGTTTGTTTTGGCAGCGAGAGAAAGGCCGAGAGGTGTATAAGAGAGAAGAGGACGGATGAGAGACTTGTACAGATGGAGCTTGGTGTGTGGGTTTGAGCCTCTGAGCTTGTACAGTCGCCCTAGGGCAGAACTGGCCATAGCTCTTTTGGCATTTATGTGGGTGTGTAGTCTGAGTCTGGAGTCTAGGTTTACACCTAGGACTGTGGTGCTGTGTGTTCTGGGGATGGGTGTTCTTGTGGTGGTGGTTCTGAGGTGGACAGGTAGAAGTGGGCATCCTTTGGAAAAGAAGTAGGTGATTTTGGATTTGGCGGCATTTGTTTTGATTCGCCACAGGATCTCCCAAGCAATTATCCTGTCCACCTCACATTGAGTTCTGAGTGAGAGGAATCTGCAGCGTTCGTGTGTGGCGAGTTGTGTGATGTCGTCTGCATGAGCCAGTGTGAGTGTGTTGTGGTGTGCAGGGTCGGGGATGTTGTTTGTGTAAAGGATGTACAAGGTGGGAGAAAGAACATAGCCTTGGGGAACTCCGGCGTGAAGGGTGAAAGGGTCAGAGAGGCAGTTCCTGAACTGTACTCGCATCATATCGTATGGCCGTCAAGGAAGTTGCTGAGTAACTTTTTGACATTCAGGGGAAGGTCAAAAAGATTACACAGCTTGTACTTCGGCCCCGAGTGCCAGACCGTGTGGAAGGCTTTCTCCACGTCCTTAGCAACCAGGGCCGTTGCACAGCCTTGGGCCTTATTGATTTGAATGTAGTTCAGGATAATGTTGAGAGCTGCCTGCATAGAGCGGTGTTGGCGGAAGCCAAATTGTCGGTCAGTCAGTAGGTGGTTTGTCTCTAGGTGCATCCTTAGTCTGTGATTGATGAGTCTTTCAAATGTCTTGCCAAGGGTTTCCAGTAGACTGATGGGTCTGTAGTTTCTTGGGTCAGTCGGGTCCTTGCCAGGTTTGGGGATGAGTGTGGCTATGGCAGATTTAAATAGGGAGGGGAAGTATCCAGAAGCGAGGCAAGCATTGTAGAGGTCAGTAAGTGCTGAGATGACAGAATCAGGGAGGTGTCAGAGTATGTGGTGGGATAGTCCCGAAGCTCCTGGGGCTTTGGGAGGAAGCTTCAGGATTAAGGCTTTGACTGAAGGTTGGGAGAAAGGGGTGTTCAGAATGTGGGTGGAGGTGAGAGAGGAAAGTTGTATAGTGGGGTTAGGACATGTTGTGTGTCTGTGTGTGGAGACCCAGTGTTCTATGGCTTGAGTGTGCTGTTGTGCAGCAGGGTCGGGAGGGTGGAGGTGGAAGATATTTTCCCATATGTCCCTGAAGGCTTATGCTGCTTGTGTAGGGTCTGTGATGTTTATGTCGTTGTGTGTGATGTGTTGGAAATGTGTTGTTTTTGGGATTCCAGTAACTCTCCGGATGAAGGTCCAGAACTCCCTGGGGTCCCGTATGCAGTGTTTGTCAGCAGCCTGGACAAAGGATAGCCAGTGTTTGGTATGGTCTTCATCCAGGCTGCAGATGATGTTGTTTCGTAGGAAAGTGAGGTCTCTGCTGACATAGGCGAATCTGTGGTGGTTGGAGACATAACGATGTCTGTAATAGAGGAGAAGGCGTTTTGTTCTCTCAGAAGGGCAGAAGGAGTATCTGACGGTGTGACTTTTTTTTTTTTTGGAATCGTGTGTTCAGCAGCTTGTGTAATAGTCCTGGATGAGAGCAATCTGGGTGTCGATGTCTGAGGTAGGTCTGTTGTCAAAGTTGTGTGAGGTTGGTGTTGTTTAGGTGTTGTTTGAAGGAGTCCCAGTTGGCCCTGGAGAATGAGGGAATAGGTCTGGAAGGAATGAGGATAGGGTTAGAGGAAATGTGGAGGGTGATGGGAATGTGGTCTGAGCCGGAAAGGGGGCCTGGTGTGATGTAGTGGTGAAGGTGGAGGCTGGCTCTGTTTGTGATGATTATGTCGGGTTTGCCCTGGCCCAGATTGCCGAAGGTGGTGTTGAAGTGGGGGCCAAGATGTATCATGTGATTAGTTGTTTCAGCTGGTTTCCATGAGTGTTGGTGTATGTGTCGTGAAAGTCTTTGTGCTTGGCGTTGAGGTCGGCGAGAAGATAGACAGGAATATTTGAGTGATTAAAGAGAAGGGAGAGATCAGGAATGTTGATGTTGGAGTTTGGTCAGGCATAGGTAGTATAGAAGATGATGGGCCAGTGAAGAGTGAAGACTTTGACAGCCAAACTGTGAGGACAGGTGAAAGGGAGGTTTAGGAAGTCGTGTCGGATAGTGCTGTTCACCATAATGGCAGTGCCGTTATGGGGATCAGCACTACATTGGCGGGATGTGTAACCCAAATGTCGGATCCACTGGGTGCTTTGCACGCATGTGCTGTTGAGAAGCAGCACGTCAGGGCGCTCAGACTCAACGAATTCGGCCAGGATGTGCTTGTTCATGTTGTAGCTGCGTATATTGAATTATGTGACCTTAAGGGCCATGTTGTGTGTTGTTTGTGGGGGCAGGGTAGAGAGGTCTGGCTAGTTCAGGCTTAGGTCCCATCCTGGTTAGACCATCTGCAGTAGTTTCTATGTTGCAGTATGTTTCTATTTTGCTGTGTCTGCTGGTGGACTCTGATGATGGAGGGCGTGAGAGTTTGTGTGCTTTGAGTTTTTTCACGTTCTGTATTGGTGTCACTGTGTGTGTGCTGTTTAGGGCCATTGTGCTTGCTTCTGATGGGATAACAGGAGTTTTGAGGAGGGATAGGATGGTTTGTTCCAAGGTTAAACTCATGGTGTCCGCCGAGGAACGTGGGAGGAGCATCTGAGTCAATGGAAGGTGTAGTAGATGTGGAAGCTTCATTATCGGTGGGTGTGCAGGATGTAGAAGGTGTGATAAGCTCAGACGGAGTGGAGGTTTCAGGAGGAGGTGGGGGAGGGGTGGGCGTGGTGGGGGTTGTTGAGGTGGATGGGCAGAGAACAGGTGGGCATGGAGGGACAGCTGTAGTTACGTTCTGGCATGAGGGAGGGAAGGTAAGGTCTGTTTCAGTGGGTGAGGTAGATTGGAGAAGGTTGGGGGACACGCCTGTGAAGTTGTCCAGGCGGGGAGGGGGGTAAGGAGAAGTCAGAGGGGAAATTAATAGGTGTTAGGCCATTTGCTGCGAGGGGATCATTTAAAAGCTTGGGGAGGTCAGTTTTATAATATTTGGGAAGCAGGACAGAAAGGTCCTGTTATGTTATTTGTTGAGTTGATAGCTGTGTGTGAGGGTAGGGAAGTGGTGAGGCCTCTGATGATGCTAGCATAGGTGGGGGAGGTGGAGGGAGAGGGGGGAAGCTGAGGGGTGGGGGGAGGATGGGGGTGGCTTGGGGTAGGGAAGGGAAGTTGTCAGAAGAGAGAGTAGGCTGTGGTTGGGAAGAAAAAGGGTTAGGAGAGTTAGCAGCTTTATCAGCACGAAGATTGAGAGTGTAGTCCTTGCGTTTTTGGCATGGGAATGAGGTGGCAGGGTGGGGTTGTTGGCAGTTGGGGCATTTTATAGGGTTGGAGCAGTTGGTCCAGTAGTGGTCAGGGGAAGAGCATTTAGAGCATACCTGTTTCTTAGAGCAGCTGTTTTTTTCGTGACCATATTCATAGTATTTTAGGCATTGAAGAATAGGAATGTAGTTTGGAGTGAAGAGGGAAGTGTTTGGTATTAGGTACATCATGGCACGGATGCCATGTTGCAAGTGAGAAGCCTCGTCAGGAGTGGAGCAGCGTATTTTGAGAGTATTAGAGTTGGGAGGTCTGTATATGTCCTCGACAGTAACGTCATTTTTGCTGGCAATGTCGTGTATTAAGTCAGTCCGGTTGTTTTCGTAAGTAGTCAGTATAAAGTTGTCAACATGTTTAGCAACAACTGTGCTCCTGGTGCAATGCTCAGGGGTCCAGTTGATGGTGAAACCTGTGTCAGAGAGTTTTGACCTGATAGGTTTAGAGCAGAAAGTTTTGTAGGAGGTAGGATCAAGACGAACCTTAAAGCCAGAGTTGGTAGAGAATACACTGAGAAGAGGGGTTTGAGTGATGGTAGCTTTATCAGGTCTAGAATAGTTTAAGAGAAGGGAACAGTTCGCATTGTGGTGAGAGGAGAAATTTTTTTCCTGGATAGAGGCATGGTTGACAAATAGGCAGCAGAGAGTTTGCATAAATGGGGAGAAATCAGAGTGGGGAAGCGTCACGAGCGGTGTTCCACAGGGGTCAGTGTTGGGCCCCATGCTGTTCACAATCTACATAAACGACATAGATGAGGGCATAAAGAGCGACATCAGCAAGTTTGCCGATGACACCAAAATAGGCCGTCGAATTCATTCTGACGAGGACATGAGAGCACTCCAGGAAGATTTGAATAGACTGATGCAGTGGTCGGAGAAGTGGCAGATGCAGTTTAATATAGACAAATGCAAAGTTCTAAATGTTGGACAGGACAATAACCATGCCACATATAAACTAAATAATGTAGATCTTAATATTACGGATTGCGAAAAAGATTTAGGAGTTCTGGTTAGCAGCAATCTGAACAGTGCATAAGTGTTCGCAATAAAGCTAATAGAATCCTTGGCTTCATATCAAGAAGCATAAATAATAGGAGTCCTCAGGTTGTTCTTCAACTCTATACATCCTTGGTTAGGCCTCATTTAGATTATGCTGCACAGTTTTGGTCACCGTATTAAAGAATGGATATAAATGCTCTGGAAAATACCTGAACGTGACCATCCCAGATCTAATTATTGAGGACCTATTCCCTCGACAGGACTGTATTACTGTTAAGTATGCTGGCTCCTGTTTACTTAGTAATCTGATGTCTCGGATGACACCTGGTGCATGGTTCTTTCCCCAAGCTGAAAGATCCAGTATACTCAGTCTTTGGTGGAGTGAACGCCGATCTCGTAGGCATTCGCCGCCCGTGTTTAACACACTAATTACCCACTCTAGCACTCCTATGAACTTGAGCCTATACCACTCTGCTTATATTAGGTCCCTATCTATCATGAACATTATGGATTGCAATCATTCCTTAACAAGGTCATACGATGAACCAACCAGTAGCGGTAACAGAGACGCCAGGGCAAGACGGCCATTCATTCCTGTCTACCATAATGTGCTTTCGTCATGTCTGAATGTCATCCAAATCCTTATGGATAACATTCACACCACTAACAGTTAAGACCACAAGGTCACCTTCTATACACTTAACTGTAAGTTCGGCATTGTTCCAAAGATCCAGAAATCTCTTAAATTAACCTTAAATACTCCTACGCTTGGTATATTTCGCTAGACACCGGGTCAGCTTTACATGATGTTCCCTGAAAACAGACTGTCTGATGCCTCTGGCTTTCAAAATAGTACGCCTGGGCCAACCCTAGCCTTAGTTGCGGGAGACGGAAAGACAAACACTGACGAATTGCCCTGGTCATGTGAGAATGTCTGTCTATATGACATTCGTAAATTCGAGGTCCTAGACCTGATGGGTCAAGGTCTCATTGCTTGATATCAAATCACTGATGACTTAGATTTGTCAAAAGAGATGTGATGATAGTGAAAATTTCACGTCTTCTTTTAAGATGATTGGTGGGGGACCACAGTCTCGGTGACCCTGGGATGAGGCACTCTCGACATGTGAGAAGGACCAGTGGAATAACTGCACCAACCTTGGAAAATCCGATCATCACCCAGCACACTTCTGGTCTCACAGTCTCCCACTGGAAAAGCAGTGTCCCCAGTTGTTCCCTTTTTGCGAACATGATTCTTAGCTACAACAGCTGTCAATGCCAGCTCATAATGCATGAAAGTTGCTTCCTCAATGCCCAATACGAGTGATTAGGTACTCTGTGTCACTGAAAACATATTCGTGATAATACTCAATCCTCTTCATGAACCCGTGAGTAATGAAGTCTCGGCGAGTGGAAACATTAATAAACCTATTGTTTGTCTCACAGATGTGTACACTGATCAATATATTGATGCCAAATAAGCCGATCGTGAAGAATAAACTTTTAAAAATTGACTTAAAATAAATTATATTCAAATTTATTTCCGCTGATTTAAGGCAAAAATTAATTTTCATTCTGCTAATTCGGTAAAGAATAGCCTGCACAATCTGTATAAAAATACACAGAACTATTGCTGCACAGCAAGGCTCCAGATGAGAATAAGTGAAGAACATGTGGCAGGATTTGTTGAAATAGCATATCACAAACCTAGTTCTCCAGAGAGTGAGATATACCGTTTATCTTCGCTTAGGTGCCCATACTTATCTGGGTCTGGCTGTGTGGCAAGAGTACGGTGTATGTTGAAAGAGAATACGTATGTTCGAATGCTACTGTGGACTGAGAAATAATGTATATAAATAATTTTCCACAGTAATTTATAATAAATTACTATATATATATATATATATATATATATATATATATATATATATATATATATATATATATATATATATATATATATATTTTATATATAAATTTTTTTTTATTATCACACTGGCCGATTCCCACCAAGGCAGGGTGGCCCGAAAAAGAAAAACTTTCACCATCATTCACTCCATCACTGTCTTGCCAGAAGGGTGCTTTACACTACAGTTTTTAAACTGCAACATTAACACCCCTCCTTCAGAGTGCAGGCACTGTACTTCCCATCTCCAGGACTCAAGTCCGGCCTGCCGGTTTCCCTGAACCCCTTCATAAATGTTACTTTGCTCACACTCCAACAGCACGTCAAGTATTAAAAACCATTTGTCTCCATTCACTCCTATCAAACACGCTCATGCATGCCTGCTGGAAGTCCAAGCCCCTCGCACACAAAACCTCCTTTACCCCCTCCCTCCAACCTTTCCTAGGCCTACCCCTACCCCGCCTTCCTTCCACTACAGACTGATACACTCTTGAAGTCATTCTGTTTCGCTCCATTCTCTCTACATGTCCGAACCACCTCAACAACCCTTCCTCAGCCCTCTGGACAACATTTTTGGTAATCCCGCACCTCCTCCTAACTTCCAAACTACGAATTCTCTGCATTATATTCACACCACACATTGCCCTCAGACATGACATCTCCACTGCCTCCAGCCTTCTCCTCGCTGCAACATTCATCACCCATGCTTCACACTCATATAAGAGCGTTGGTAAAACTATACTCTCATACATTCCCCTCTTTGCCTCCAAGGACAAAGTTCTTTGTCTCCACAGACTCCTAAGTGCACCACTCACCCTTTTCCCCTCATCAATTCTATGATTCACCTCATCTTTCATAGACCCATCCACTGACACGTCCACTCCCAAATATCTGAATACATTCACCTCCTCCATACTCTCTCCCTCCAATCTGATATCCAATCTTTCATCACCTAATCTTTTTGTTATCCTCATAACCTTACTCTTTCCTGTATTCACTTTTAATTTTCTTCTTTTACACACCCTACCAAATTCATCCACCAATCTCTGCAACTTCTCTTCAGAATCTCCCAAGAGCACAGTGTCATCAGCAAAGAGCAACTGTGAGAACTCCCACTTTGTGTGTGATTCTTTATCTTTTAACTCCACGCCTCTTGACAAGACCCTCGCATTTACTTCTCTTACAACCACATCTATAAATATATTAAACAACCACGGTGACATCACACATCCTTGTCTAAGGCCTACTTTTACTGGGAAATAATTTCCCTCTTTCCTACATACTCTAACTTGAGAGTCACTATCCTCGTAAAAACTCTTCACTGCTTTCAGTAACCTACCTCCTACACCATACACCTGCAACATCTGCCACATTGCCCCCCTATCCACCCTGTCATTCGCCTTTTCCAAATCCATAAATGCCACAAAGACATCTTTAGCCTTATCTAAATACTGCTCACGTATACGTTTCACTGTAAACACCTGGTCCACACACCCCCTACCTTTCCTAAAGCCTCCTTGTTCATCTGCTATCCTATTCTCCGTCTTACTCTTAATTCTTTCAATAATAACTCTACCATACACTTTACCAGGTATACTCAACAGACTTATCCCCTATAATTTTTGCACTCTCTTTTGTCCCCTTTGCCTTTATACAAAGGAACTATGCATGCTCTCTGCCAATCCCTAGGTACCTTACCCTCTTCCATACATTTATTAAATAAATAAATAAATAAATTATATATATATATATATATATATATATATATATATATATATATATATATATATATATATATATATATATATATATATATCTATATGCAAAACAACCACTCTGAAAGAATAGAGAAATTCCAAGCTCTTTCGTGACTACTCACATTATCAAGGAACTATGTTCCTTGATAATGTGAGTAGTCACGAAAGAGCTTGGAATTTCTCTATTCTTTCAGAGTGGTTGTTTTGCATATTTTGAAATCACCTGTTTACTGTGATCTTATTGCATATATATATATGTCGTGCCGAATAGGCAGAACTTGCGATCTTGGCTTAAATAGCAACACTCATCTTGCCATATAGGACAAGCGGAAATTTGTGTATGCAATTATTTCGTCAAAATCATTCTGAACCTAACGAAAAAAATATATTTCACTGTGTTTGTTAAGTATTAAATTATTGTAAACAAATCAAAAATATATTTAGTTGGGTTAGGCTAAAATAAATTGTTCTTGTTATAATAAGGTTAGGTAAGTTTTCTAAGATTCTTTTGGTGCAAAATTAAATTTTTTTACATTAACATTAATTAAAAAAATATATCTTTAAACGTGTAAAAGAAAATTTTAGAATGGACTTAATTTTAAATGAGTTCTTGCTAATTGACCAGTTTTACATATTCGGCACGACATATATATATATATATATATATATATATATATATATATATATATATATATATATATATATATATACATTATATATATATGTCGTGCCGAATAGGCAGAACTTGCGATCTTGGCTTAAATAGCAAAGCTCATCTTGCCATATAGGACAAGTGAAAATTTGTGTATGCAATAATTTCGCCAAAATCATTCTGAACCTAACGAAAAAAATATATTTCACTGTGTTTGTTTAGTATTAAATTATTGTAAACAAATCTAAAATATATTTAGTTGGGTTAGGCTAAAATAAATTGTTCTTGTTATAATTAGGTTAGGTAAGTTTTCTAAGTTCCTTTTGGTGCAAAATTATAAATTTTTACATCAACATTAATGAAAAAAATATATCTTTAAACGTATAAGAGAAAATTTTAGAAAGGAGTTCATTTTAAATGAGTTCTTGCGACTATTGGCAGAAAGGTGGGCTAGTGCAAAGATGAGTAGTGGGGGGGTTGAAGAGGGTTGGAATAGTTTTAAAAATGCAGTATTAGAATGTGGGGCAGAAGTTTGTGGTTATAGGAGGGTGGGGGCAGGAGGAAAGAGGAGTGATTGGTGGAATGATGAAGTAAAGGGTGTGATAAAAGAGAAAAAGGTAGCTTACGAGAGGTTTTTACAAAGCAGAAGTGTTATAAGAAGAGCAGAGTATATGGAGAGTAAAAGAAAGGTGAAGAGAGTGGTGAGAGTGTGCAAAAGGAGAGCAGATGAAAGAGTGGGGGAGGCACTGTCAAGAAATTTTAATGAAAATAAGAAAAAATTTTGGAGTGAGTTAAACAAGTTAAGAAAGCCTAGGGAAAGTATGGATTTGTCAGTTAAAAACAGAGTAGGGGAGATAGTAGATGGGGAGAGGGAGGTATTAGGTAGATGGCGAGAATATTTTGAGGAACTTTTAAATGTTAAGGAAGAAAGGGAGGCGGTAATTTCATGCACTGGCCAGGGAGGTATACCATCTTTTAGGAGTGAAGAAGAGCAGACTGTAAGTGTGGTGGAGGTACGTGAGGCATTACGTAGAATGAAAGGGGGTAAAGCAGCTGGAACTGATGGGATCATGACAGAAATGTTAAAAGCAGGGGGGGATATAGTGTTGGAGTGGTTGGTACTTTTGTTTAATAAATGTATGAAAGAGGGGAAGGTACCTAGGGATTGGCGGAGAGCATGTATAGTCCCTTTATATAAAGGGAAAGGGGACAAAAGAGATTGTAAAAATTATAGAGGAATAAGTTTACTGAGTATACCAGGAAAAGTATACGGTAGGGTTATAATTGAAAGAATTAGAGGTAAGACAGAATGTAGAATTGCGGACGAACAAGGAGGTTTCAGAGTGGGTAGGGGATGTGTAGATCAAGTGTTTACATTGAAGCATATATGTGAACAGTATTTAGATAAAGGTAGGGAAGTTTTTATTGCATTTATGGATTTAGAAAAGGCATATGATAGAGTGGATAGAGGAGCAATGTGGCAGATGTTGCAAGTATATGGAATAGGTGGTAAGTTACTAAATGCTGTAAAGAGCTTTTATGAGGATAGTGAGGCTCAGGTTAGGGTGTGTAGAAAAGAGGGAGAATACTTCCCGGTAAAAGTAGGTCTTAGACAGGGATGTGTAATGTCACCATGGTTGTTTAATATATTTATAGATGGGGTTGTAAAAGAAGTAAATGCTAGGGTGTTCGGGAGAGGGGTGGGATTAAATTATGGGGAATCAAATTCAAAATGGGAATTGACACAGTTACTTTTTGCTGATGATACTGTGCTTATGGGAGATTCTAAAGAAAAATTGCAAAGGTTAGTGGATGAGTTTGAGAATGTGTGTAAAGGTAGAAAGTTGAAAGTGAACATAGAAAAGAGTAAGGTGATGAGGGTATCAAATGATTTAGATAAAGAAAAATTGGATATCAAATTGGGGAGGAGGAGTATGGAAGAAGTGAATGTTTTCAGATACTTGGGAGTTGACGTGTCGGCGGATGGATTTATGAAGGATGAGGTTAATCATAGAATTGATGAGGGAAAAAAGGTGAGTGGTGCGTTGAGGTATATGTGGAGTCAAAAAACGTTATCTATGGAGGCAAAGAAGGGAATGTATGAAAGTATAGTAGTACCAACACTCTTATATGGATGTGAAGCTTGGGTGGTAAATGCAGCAGCGAGGAGACGGTTGGAGGCAGTGGAGATGTCCTGTCTAAGGGCAATGTGTGGTGTAAATATTATGCAGAAAATTCGGAGTGTGGAAATTAGGAGAAGGTGTGGAGTTAATAAAAGCATTAGTCAGAGGGCAGAAGAGGGGTTGTTGAGGTGGTTTGGTCATTTAGAGAGAATGGATCAAAGTAGAATGACATGGAAAGCATATAAATCTATAGGGGAAGGAAAGAGGGGTAGGGGTCGTCCTCGAAAGGGTTGGAAAGAGGGGGTAAAGGAGGTTTTGTGGGTGAGGGGCTTGGACTTCCAGCAAGCGTGCATGAGCGTGTTAGATAGGAGTGAATGGAGACGAATGATACTTGGGACCTGACGATCTGTTGGAGTGTGAGCAGGGTAATATTTAGTGAAGGGATTCAGGGAAACCGGTTATTTTCATATAGTCGGACTTGAGTCCTGGAAATGGGAAGTACAATGCCTGCACTTTAAAGGAGGGGTTTGGGATATTGGCAGTTTGGAGGGATATGTTGTGTATCTCTATACGTATATGCTTCTAAACTGTTATATTCTGAGCACCTCTGCAAAAGCAGTGATAATGTGTGAGTGTGGTGAAAGTGTTGAATGATGATGAAAGTATTTTCTTTTTGGGGATTTTCTTTCTTTTTTGGGTCACCCTGCCTCGGTGGGAGACGACCGACTTGTTGAAAAAAAAAAAAAAAAAAAAAAAAAATATATATATATATATATATATATATATATATATATATATATATATATATATAAAGCTGGGCTTGCCGAATAGATCGACCGCCCTTAAAAACACTTTTCCAAAAATATCTTTTACACTATGTTAAATAATTGTTTTCCTTGACAATTATATGCAGATTTTTATTTTTGGACCGAACCTAAATTAGAAACCTTACCTAACTTAAATTAACGTATTTTAGCTAAATTTTTGCTATATGTACACCATAGGTAAATTGATTTTGTTTAAACTTAACTTGCAATAAAAAAACACATAACATGCACTAAATATTCAGCTGCCTTTATTATCACAATATATGATTTAAAAATCACAAAATTACTCTCTTAAGTATGATAGAACATCTAGGCGAGTACAAATAGGAAGCGCGTCTGTCTGGCGCTCACCTGACGGAGGATCGAGCCTCCAACATGTCTTGCGCTGAATGACTCACTTGGGTTTAGCGCTTAACATGGATTAATTTAATTTAATTCTTAAGTATGATGAAAATGCATCAGAAACTTGAAATATATTGTTTTTGCATTTATCAAGACAATATAAATCAGATGAGAAATTACTTCAGAATCTCTTCAGTGTTATTCAGACATGGTTACCCACGTAATGTTTTTAATACACGTACAGTACAAGAGTGGTCACCCACATAACACTTTTAACGCCTAAACGGCCTAGTGTTGTCCACTCTTCTGTACAAATATTGTACAAATATTTCTGTTTTCCCCTCATAATTTACATCAAATTTCCATATTTGTATCTTAAATTCACTTATATCAGCATTAAGTACCATTATTTATGTACCAGTATTTATGTACCATATTTATGTACCAGTATTTATGTACTACTACTTATGTACTATTTATGTACCACTATTTAGCTATGTCTTAAGAAATTTTTATTAACGTATCTCGACTGTGATGAACCTGGATTTGTCATGTAAGTCGTTATGAACCTTGATGTGTCGTGCAAGTCGTGATGAACCTGAATGTGTCGTAAGTCCTGATGAACCTGGATGTATCGTGTAAATCGTGATGAACCTTGATGTGTCGTGTAAGTCGTGATGGACCTGAATGTGTCGTGTAAGTCCTGATGAACCTGGATGTAACGTGTAAATCGTGATGAACCTGGATGTGTCGTGTAAGTCGTGATGAACCTGGTTGTGTCGTATAAGTCGTGATGAACTTGGATGTATCGTGTAAATCGTGATGAACCTGGATGTGTCGTGTAAGTCGTGATAAACCTTGATGTGTCGTGTAAGTAGTGATGAACCTGGGTGTGTCGTATAAGACGTGATGAACCTGGATGTGTCGTATAAGACGTGATGAACCTGGATGTGTCGTGCAAGTCGCGATGCACCTGGATGTATCGTGTAAGTCGTAATAAACCTTGATGTGTTGTGTAAGTCGTGATGAACCTGGATATGTCGTGTAAGTCGTGATGAACCTTGATGTGTCGTGTAAGTGGTGATGAACCTGGATGCGTCGTGTAAGTCGTGATGAACCTGGATGTGTCGTGCAAGTCGCGATGCACCTGGATGTGTCGTGCAAGTCGTGATGAACCTGGATGTGTCGTGCAAGTCGTGATGAACCTGGATGTGTCGTGCAAGTCGTGATGAACCTGGATATGTCATGTAAGTCGTGATGAACATGGATATGTCGTTTAAGTCGTGATGAACCTGGATGTGTCGTGTAAGTCGTGATGAACCTGGATGTGTCGTGTAAGCCGTGATAAACCTGGTTGTGTCGTGTAAGTCATGATGAACCTTGATGTGTTATGTAAGTCGTGATGAACCTGGATGTGTCGTGTAAGTCGTGATGAACCTGGATGTGTCGTGCAAGTCGTGATGAACCTGGATGTGTCGTGTAAGTCGTGATGAACCTGGATGTGTCGTGTAAGTCGTGATGAACCTGGATGTGTCGTACAAGTCGTGATGCACCTGGATGTGTCGTGAAAGTCGTGATGAACCTGGATGTGTCGTAAGTCGTGATGAACCTGGATGTGTCGTGCAAGTCGTGATGAACCTGGATGTGTCGTGCAAGTCGTGATGCACCTGGATGTGTCGTGAAAGTCGTGATTAACCTGGATGTGTCGTGTAAGTCGTGATGAACCTGGATGTGTCGTGTAAGTCGTGATGAACCTGGATGTGTCGTGAAAGTCGTGATGAACCTGGATGTGTCGTGAAAGTCGTGATGAACCTGGATGTGTCGTGAAAGTCGTGATGAACCTGGATGTGTCGTGAAAGTCGTGATGAACCTGGATGTGTCGTGAAAGTCGTGATGAACCTGGATGTGTCGTGAAAGTCGTGATGAACCTGGATGTGTCGTTTAAGTCGTGATGAACCTGGATGTGTCGTGTAAGTCGTGATGAACCTGGATGTGTCGTGTAAGTCGTGATGCATCTGGATATGTCGTTAACATTTTCGCCGACCGGATAAAAATACAAAACTGGTCATAGTGAACTTGCAATACACTTGCACTTGTTATAAATACATGAGTGAGAGGGGTTGGATTTGAGTTATCAGAGCTTATTTCTTGGGTGGCATTGAAAATTGGGTTGGGCAAACGTTTTGTTAGTAGGATGGATTGTAAAGGACCTGCCAATTATGGGCTAACAGGCCTGCTGCAGTGTTCCTCCTTTCTTATGTTATGTTCTAACGCCCCTCTTCCCCTTTCCATGTCCTCCAGGAACCCCTTTATCATCCCGTGGCCCTCGACCATTGACCTACCTGGCAACCCAAACTGAGACTCAAACACCACCCTTCCCACAACACATTTAAGCCAGTTCCCAAGAATTTTTGCGAGCAGTTTATAATCAGCACAAGGCAACGAAATGGCCCGGTAATCCCGAAGGGTACTCTGCTTTTTACCCTTCAGGACCAACACCACCACCGCCGTTGCCTGTGATTCTCCCATTTTACCTCCGTCTTTCATGGCATTCATTAACCTTACTAGGAAACTCCTTAGCAGACCCAAGTGTTGTACATAAAATTCGATTGGTAAACCATCTATCCCGGGTGCCTTTCCCTTCCTGATGTCCATAAGGGCTCTCCATATTTCCTCCTCCTGAATGACCCCACCCAGTGCCTCCCGATCACTCCTCTCCAGTTTGCACGGCACATACTCACATACCTGGCCAAGAACCTCGCCATCCACCCCGCTACTTTTTCCGTATTCCTCAAACCATCTATCTGCATACGCACTCATCCCCATTGTTTCTCGTAATACCTGACCCTCTCTAAAACCCCCCACAGTAGAAATGACTTGCAATCCCGGTATTGTAGTCATTTGCTGTCGTACCTTCTGTCCTCGCAGCACACAAGCCGATGGCTTGTCGCCCAAGAGTACTTCGTCCAACCCTGCTTGTACCTGTACTGCTGCAAAACGCTCTTCTTGCAAATTCCTTATCCTGTCCTTCAACATTTGTATATCCTCCACGGGATACACCCCCGCCACCCCTCCCCCCCCCCCCCGCATAACAGTCCCATAATCTAGATTCTAAATAATTTGACAAACCATTCCGCAATTGATTAATGCGTTTGCCCTCCCTCACATAAAATTGACATTCTTACCTTAGCCACACTATCCCACCATCCTACCACATCCTCCTCAGTCCTTCCCTCTGCACAGAGCTGTTCCCAAAATACTGCAAAACCTTTCACTCCCTCCCCATCCCCCAAAACCATCGTATTCAGTTTCCAATAGCTCCCCTGCCTACAAGCCAAAGCTTCCCACCCCACCTCCACTATTACTGCCCTATGATCGGAAGACACCATCTCGATAGTTTTAAAAGACTCTACCAAAACCCTCTGAGATAAATATATCTTGTCTAAATGAGCCGCGTATCCCAGCCTTATAAAAGTATGTTCCACCTCCCAAAGACCTCCCCCAAAAGCATCACGTAACTGAAGATCTCTAAGCAGGCCCTCTAAGACTGAGGAAAAATATCCTGCTCCTCTGGGCTCCACGTCTGCCCTCTTAACTACATAATTCCAATCCCCCCCCCCCACAATCGCCACAGACGGTAACGTGCATAGAAAGTACACAAGTTCCTCCCGCACAAAATCCGTCTTCACTTTCACTTCACTTTCTGCTGGGGCATACACACACATGAATGCCACTCTCTCTCCCATCCACCATCCTTCCACACGTAATACTCTCCCCCATCCCCCCTCTTTCCTGTGCAATACAAATGGGTTCGCCTCCCTGATCAACACACCCACTCCTCCTTTTAAACGCTCAGACAGCAACACATAAGCCTGGTACCCAGGCATCACTAATTCACGACCAAATTTAAAATTATGTTTCTGTACAAAAGCCACATCAACCTTGTATCTATTCAAAAACATCCGGAAATACTCACGTTTTACACTATCACACAGACCATTAATATTTATAGTTACACACCTGAGGCCGGTTTAAAGTTTCCCTCCTCATCTCATTTCAGGACTCTTCCCTTTCTGACCATCCCCTTGGGCATTGCCTTTGCCGCATACTCCACCCTCCTTCCCCACCATCCCTCTCCCTTCCGTTGTGGCTCTCTCTTAGTCACTCTGGGTACCATAACCCCATGCCTTTTTCCCTGGCCTTTGCGCCGGCGCCAGAACATCGTCTGAATCTGATGCTGCTGCCCTTTTCCTCATTGCTCCCTCCATTTCCATATCTGTGTCCTGGGAGTCCTCACAATGGACTTCCACCTCTACCACCCTGAATTCGCCTCCATGTCCTTCCATGGCACTCGCACTGTCCATCACAGGTGCCACCTGGTCCTCAATCCTCCCACACACACCTCCTTCCACCCCGATCCTAGGTTCCTGCTCGCTGCGACTCCCCACCTCCATAGACTGTAACAGCCTGTAACACCGTCTCCAACTCCTCCTCAATAGCTTTCACTTCTGCGCCCACTTGCACCTCCCCACTCGACATCTGTACTGTCAATGGGCTGGGTGATTCATGAATCACCACGTCCCCTTCCGATTCCACAGGAGGAGCCACCACCTCTTCACTCCTCATGTGACCATGCCCTTCTCCTTGCCTCCGTTCTTCCTCAGGCATCGTTTTCTCATGTGCAGGTGCTCCGCCTCTTGCCGGCCCAGAAGCCCAATTCTGCTTGCCACAATCTGCCGCCATATGGTCATATTCACCACATAATCAGCACGTACGCCTCTGCCCAGCATACGCCACCATTACCTGGGTTTTAAACTCCTCAAGATATACATACGAGGGTATAGGACGTCTCACCATCATCTTGAGATTGAAAGTACCCTCAGGAAACCCTGCATAAGCCCCTTTTACCCATTTTCCAGATTGGGCTAGATGTACAGTCCCATATCTTTCGAAAACACTTCTGATATCTGCTTCATCAGCCTCAAAAGGCACGTTGCATATCTTGACCCATGAATAATGTCTTGATACATCTGTCAACCTGACCCTCACTGCCGGTGTTACGTTAATGCGGACATCTTGGTAATGATCCAATCCACCAACGCCTCATACACTTGAGCAGTTAGCACTTTCACGAAAGTTCTATGAACACCATTTAGTGCCACTCAATATAAATCCTCGTCTCTGATGCCGTATGTCTCTCTTATAATTTTGGGCAATAACACCTCGACTGACATAGGCATTAAAGCCCCACTAATGAGCTCAATGCCCACAGTATTCACTCTCTGGCACACACCTAGCGCCATATTGTTTTCTGAGTAGCTCGTCTGGGTAAACAGAAGAGGGGTGCAAAGCACGACTGCACTCTATCTCATCCAGGCAGCGAATGAGACAATAAATACTACCATGTTGCAAAACCAATATCTCCGACTCTCCTTACTCCCCTCTCCCCCCCCCCATTCGGGTACCGCCCACTTTCTCTTGTCATTACACATTACCCTGTCACACATTCACCTAGCTTTACATGAGCATATAAGCCTGTCACAGAGCACGACGGTATCATAATCACTACAGACCCCACCCAAGCATCCTTACAGCATACATGTAAATAATACCTAAGAATATACCATCACACTTGAACATAGGTTTGATATGAAGTGACCAATATCATATGCAAGGCTATATGTACATAGAACCCCACAACCACTACTGGATCATACTTTTAATCCAGCTGTCATCACACTTACAGCCTAACACCTGCCAACCACACTGAACCATCCTTTGTTTATGTCTAAGCCAGACGCCCATACCCCCCACACCCACACACTCCCAGTGGCGAGCCCATTGGAACCCCCTGAAATCATCTCCATCCCTCACCCTAACCGTAACAACCTCCCCCCCCACTACAAAGCTAGTAAGATCCCAATGGTTAAACCACGACATCCCGCGGGGAAAGCCGCCTCCCACCACCGTTCATATATTTCCCTATTCCTGCAAACTGTCTTACAGAAAGCCGCTGCCATTACTCATATCCACCCAACTCAATCTCCATTCCCATGCATACCCCATGACACGTACACAAAATCTACCATTAAATATGCCAATTCCCATTGAATACCCTCAGGCACCCCTTCCACATCCAAAACGAGTGCCCTCAGCACCAATACTCTCCCCCCCTCCCACTCGCATCACTACCCTACCCATCCAATCTGGAACATTCCCCAAACATTCGCAAAAATACACCATATGATACGCCACACACCCCACACCTACTCTCCTCCATCACTCGTCTCACCCGTAGAACCGCTCCTGATGGCAAAATGCCATGCAGGAAACAACATAACCTCCCACACCCGTGGTCTAAACTTCAACTTGCGAAAACGACGCCAAATATCTCCCCACCCATACATGAGGTATATCCCCTCCACTGGCACCACCACCTGGCTTCCAATCAATCTCGCCAACACCCCACCCTGATCTTGCCAGGCTCCCATAGGACCATGAGGGCATGCAGCACTGCCTCACATTCCCTCAACTCTGCACCCCATACCACCTCTTCACTCATGCAGAAGCTCCAAATTCCCCCCGCAGCCCCGACATGCACAAACTCCCATTGTAAGTAAACACGTTTTTACCCAAGTCCCAGATCCAATAACCCTAACCCTGACGTTCCAGCAGCATTACTACCTCCCTCCTCAGCCAATCACACCCCGATCCCCATATAAATTTGAACACCCTCTTTAAGACTCTCGCAATTCCTTGCCTTGTTATGGGGTATACCGCCGCCATATGCCAGACCTTACTGAATAGTAATGTGTTTACCACGATGGTCATCTGCAATAATGTCAAATGGTACAGTCGCAAACTCCATAATCTATGCTCCACCCTTTCCACAATATGTTCAGAGTTCACCTCCCTCATTCACTCTTGATCCTCCATATACACTATTCCACATATCTTTAAGCTATTTACCACCCTCCACTCCACTCTGGCACCCCACTCTTCCTGCCAGTTCCAATTCCCCAGCCTCATTAAGCACAATTTCTCCACATTTACCCTCATCCCCATAGCCACCCCTAACATACAAATGACCTCTCCCACCTCTCTCAAACTCTTTCCTTCCCACACGAGAACCATCATGTCATCGACATATCCCACAATCCCCGGCCAACAGCCCACCTCCCCCATCCTCACCACCCTACAGATACGGGCCTCAACGAGTCTGTAAAACTGGTCCTGAGCACAAGCAAACAGTATTTGCGAAAGTGGACATCCTTGCCTGAGGCTCCTCCCCATACACACTGCTTCCCCTATGTGACCATTGATTTGCACATGCACCCATCCCCCTCGATACAATGTCCCCATCCACTCCA
Organism: Cherax quadricarinatus; assembly: GCF_038502225.1. Classification (NCBI taxonomy): domain Eukaryota; kingdom Metazoa; phylum Arthropoda; class Malacostraca; order Decapoda; family Parastacidae; genus Cherax; species Cherax quadricarinatus. The sequence continues at coordinate 12,432,755 of NC_091378.1, read as the reverse complement.
CAACTTCCTCACCAAATCTCTGCCACAGAAGAAGCTGCCGCAATGCCTCCCGTTCCACAAGGTCATATGCCCCCTGCCAATCCAAGGCAAGTAAATGCCCCCTTTTCCTGCAAAACCCTCCACAAACCCCTTAATGCACCCATGACCCTCGACCAGAGACCTGCCAGGCAACCTGTATTGCCCTCCCAAAAAAACACGCCCCACGACAAATTTCATGTGATTTCCCAGTATTTTTGCAAACAATTTATAATCCACACACGGTAAAGATAGTGCCCGATAATCCTTCAGGATACTCTGGACCTTCCCCCTTTGGGACCAGAATGACCTCCGCTGTGGCTTGTAACTTCTCCAAATGCCCCGTGTCCTTCATGGTGTTCATAAACTTCACCAAGAACCCACGCATTAACTGCCAATGCTGCAGGTAGAATTCACATGGCAGTCCATCTATCCCCGGTGCCTTTCCCTTACGCATATCCACCAATGCCCACCAAACCTCACTCTCATCTATCTCCCCACCCAGCGCTACTCGATCACTATGCCCCACTGAACATGGCACTAGCTCGCAGACACTACATACAGCCTCTCCTCCCACTGCCCTACAACCCCAAATACTGCTCATACCATGCATCCACATAACCACTCATCCTCTCTGTCATCTGCAACACTTGCCCCTCACGATAACCCCCCACTTCCGAGTGGACGACTAACCTCCCAACCTCAGTGGCTTTCCATCAGCTCTGCTGTCCCTGTAAGAGGCACGCCGATGGTTGATCACCCCAAAGCACCTCCTCAACCTCCCCCCCTGCACACGCACTGCATCGAAACGCTCATTTTACAGCTCATGAACCCTTCCCTTCAATATTTCTATATCCTCCACAGGATATACCCCCTGTGCCCACCCCTCCAATAACAAGCCCTCAACCTACCCTCTAAGCACTGAAGGAGCCCATAAGAATGTTGCATAATGCATTTCCCGTCCCTCACATAAAACTGACGTATCCTTCCCTTAGCCACCCCATCCCACCACCCCCAGCAAATCATCCACACATTGCTCTTCCACACTGAGCTCCATCAACAACGTATCAAATCCCCCCTGCCCCTCCTCATCACCCAGGATCCTCGTATTTAGCTTCCAATAGCTTTTACACTACCTGGCCAACCCATCCCACCCCAAGTCTACCACAACCGCCCTATGATCGGAATACTCCACCTCCACCATACACAACAACTCCACTCTTACCCTCTTTGTGATGTTCACCCAATCTAGCCTCCATATCCTCATCTAACAAAAGTGTGCTCCACCTCCCAAGCCCCACCCCCAAACAAGTCCCGTAAACACACATCCCTCAGAAGATCTCCTAGGATAGTTGAAAAATGCACCGCCCCCCACTGCTCAACGTCTGCCCTACGAATAACACAATTCCAATCTGCTCCCACGACAGCAGCAGGTAGTAATGAATGGAAATAATAAACGAGCTCATCGCTCACAAAATCCACTTTCACACGTGCATCACTCTATGCAGGCATATGTGCACACACTAACACCACTCACTCGCCCATCCACCACCCATCCGCAATCATGATATCCCACCCTCAGTTCTACTAATCATAAATGGGCTCACCTCCCGGAGTAGGACTCCCACCCCTCCTTTCAAGTGCCCCATCTGCATCACAGAAGCCCTGTAGCCATCCACCTCAATACACACCCCATCTTCATATTGTGCTCTTGCACAAATATGACATCCACTCTATGCCGGCACAAGAAACTGACAAACCACACACGCTTCACATCCTGAAACAAACAATGTTAACTGTCATACACCTTGGGCCAGCGGTGCTTGCTTCCCCCTCTGCTTTAACATCATCTTCACAACACCATCATGTCTTTTTGAACCTCCTTTACTGATGTTCCTCTGGCAGCCCTAACCCCCCCCCCAGACCACGTCCAGGCCCAGAGTCCCCAAGGGACCACTTCCACCTGTGGTGGGGTCAGGACATCATCCGAATCCGATGTCATGGCCTCACGCTTGCGCATGACTCAACCCACCCCCATCTCCACCTGCTGTGATTCCTCACGGTGAACCTCCAACCCCTATGCCATCTGGGCTCATCGCCCCTCGAGACACCACCAATTCATTGGGCTCCTTGCGCTGCCCACACTGGTCAACAGTATTCCTCACACCAGCTCTCGTTGCTGAATCGCCCTCCCCATCTGACTGGGTAAACAGCGAGTTGATCACCGTCTCTAGGACCTCATCGATGGCCTCCACCGCTGAACTAGGCCGTCCCCCACCATCAGGCCCCGAGGGCCCCCAGCCACAGGGTCCTTCAGGTCCTCGCCCTGCATCGCCTCCGTCAGCGTCACCTCCTCACTCCACAGGCGACCAGGCCCACATCCTCCCTGTAACTCCAGGGCACGTCCGACTTGCCCAGATTCCTCTGCGCATTGTGTCCTAGACCATGGAGTCGAGACTGTTGCTCACAATACGCAGTCATGTGATCAAACGCACCACAATGCCTGCAGGTCCTTCGTTGCCCTGCATAAGACACCATGACCTGTGTCCTAAAGGCTCCAACATTACGTACCATGGTATGGGATGCCGTAACGTCCTTTTCAGCGAGAATGTGCCCTCCGGGAGTCCAGTATTCGCACCTTCCACCCACTTGCCGGGCTGGGCCAGGTGAACTGCCCCGTAGTTTTCAAAAACATTGCATAGGTCCGTTTCATCTGCCTCAAATGGTACATTTCGCACTCTAACCCAAGTATAGTGCCTGGAGACATTATGAAGGCGGACGCTCACCTTAGAATTGACGTCCACTCTTACATCCTGGTATTTCTCCACCAGCCTCTCATAGACACTAGCGTTCAACAACCTGACGAACACCCTGTATGCACCATTGAGTACTACACCATATAATTCGCCATCCTCTATTCCATATGTATCTGGGATGATTAATGGCAACCGCATGGGAGCAGCTTGTGGCGAAATCGCCCCGCGAACCAGTTCGATACCCATAGTATTTACTTGTCTCCTCACACCCAGCTCCATATTGGAAAAAAACGGGAAGTCTTCCAATCGCCGATAGAGGGCAGCAGGCGCACGTCTGCTCGCCCCAAAAGACGAGTAGCGAATATCCCATAAAAAAATTATGAATATACTTACACAGTTAAAAAAATTTGAATTCGAGGCAGTCTGTGGGATAAGGAGAGAATATCTCTTCAGATCGGCTTCAAACTTTTAGAACTGGTGTCTGTTGAACACAAGGTTAGCTACTTTATTGTTCTGCATTGGTCACAATTTGTCACCTTTATTAAATAAATTGTGATATATACATTCATTCAGTAATAAAATGATGACTGCCCTTAATGGCTTTAAAAGATAAATGTTGATGCGTCAATAAGAATCATGAGACTCACTAAGTTTAGTCTAAGAAGGTGCAAATCTAAAATTTTACTGCTGTTAATAAAAAATTTGTAAACGATGGCCCCTCTAGGAAGGGTCCTTGATGCTGGTGAGGGGCTCTTGATCTAGGGAATTGGATCTGTACTTCAGTTCCTTGAATTAAGCCTCAATACCTTCCACATCCCCCCCACATATGCTGTATAATTCTACGGGTTTAGCGTTTCCCCTTGATTACAATAATTTTAATCGATGGAGTTAGAACAATTACTGGAGACTGCCTTATGCGATAGGCTTCGAACTTTGTGTTGATGGGCTTTAACAAAAGAAAACTTTGAATTCACTTTGAACTGTTTAATTTTATTTTCCGAAATAAATAAATGATTTTTTTAGGTAATAATTAGAGAATGTCTCTGTTGGTCCCTTTCAAACATCCTGCAGCTGGAACATCTTGCATTTATTTCTGTATTGAATTAGGCTGTGGAGGCACCAAATTTCCATTACTGCGGGTTCTCTCATGGAGAGATATTCTCAAGACCTTGCTAATATCCCCCTTATTAATACCCATCTTCCACTTATACACTTCGATCAGGTCTCCCCTCATTCTTCGTCTAACATGTGAATGTAATTTAAGTGTCTTCAATCTTTCTTCATAAGGAAGATTTCTAATGCTATCTATTAATTTAGTCATTCTACGCTGAATGTTTTCTAACGAATTTATGTCCATTCTGTAATATGGAGACCAGAGCTGAGCTGCATAATCTAGGTGAGGCCTTACTAATGATGTATAAAGCTGCAGTATGACCTCTGGACTTCTGTTGCTTACACTTCTTGATATAAATCCCAATAATATATTTGCCTTATTACGCACGCTTAGGCATTGCTGTCTTGGTTTAAGGTTGCTGCTTACCTTAACCCCCAAATTTTTCTCGCATTCTATATGGCTAAGTTCAACATTATTAAGCTGGTAGGTGCTAGGGTTATGGACTTTTCCGAGCTTTAGAACTTTACATTTATCTACATTGAACTGCATCTGCCACTTTTCTGACCACGAATTGAGTTTGTCTAAATCCTCCTGAAGTTGTGAGACATCAACGTCTGAATCGATTATCCTACCTATCTTCATGTCATCAGCAAATTTCCTTATGTCACAAGTAATTCCCTCATCAAGGTCGTTTATATAATAAACAACAATGGGCCTAAAACTGATCCCTGCAGAATGCCACTTGTTAATGATCCCCACTCAAATTTAACCCCATTTATGCACACTCTCTGCTTCCTATTAGTGAGCCATGACTCGATCCATGACAGCATTTTCCCCCCAATGCCATGAGCAACTACTTTCTTCAAAAGTCTCTGATGTGGTACTCTATCAAAAGCCTTACTAAAATCTAAATAAACAATATCAAATTCTTTATTTTGATCAACAGCCTCAAAAGCTTTGCTGAAGAAGGTTAATAAATTAGTTAGGCAGGAACAGCCCCTGGTGAAACCATGTTGAGTATCACTAATCAAATTATGCCTATCAAGATGGCTTCTTATAATCTCAGCTATAATTGACTAGTAATTTGCCTACAATTGAGGTTAGGCTTATTGGGCGGTAATTTGACGGTAACGACTTGTCCCCTGCTTTAAAAATAGGAATTACATTAGCCATCTTCCACATATCAGGCACTACACCTGTTTGAAGAGATAAATAAAAAAATATTAGTTAAAGGTTCACAGACCTATTGGCATTGGATTGGCAAGGGGCTTATGGCAGGGTGGAAAGGAGGGCTTTGAGGGATATTCTCCTCAGACAGGGGTTTGGCGAAGAAATAGTGGGATGGGTGGATACATTGTACTCAGGAGCGAAGGTAAGGGTGCAAATCAATGGGTGTGTAGGGGAGGGAGTCAACATGGAGTGGGCTTCGGCAGGGATGTACATTATCACAACTATTGTTTGTAACTGCTCAGGATCCTTTTTATAGGATGGTGGAGGATCGTCTAAGAACTGGGGGAGGGGGATGGTGAGCAGAAGCCTTGGTCTGGTTTTGTGGGCTATGTTGATGATACAACTATTTTGGTGTGCGAGGAGACACGGTTAGGACTTTTGGGGGAAGTTGTACACATGTTTGGGAGAGCTACTGGGATGAAGGTAAATCTGGAGAAGTCAATGATAATGGATCTGAAAATGGGCAGGGAGATTAGAATGGGGATGTGATGTCGTGTAGCATCAGACTGGGAGTCTGAAAATCTGTGGTGTCATATATGAGGCTGACCTGAGTGCTGCAAGGGTCAACAATTCGAATAGGATGGTGAAACAGGTGCAGCGACGTTTGAGAATGCTGCGACCTCACCATTTAACCCTTAGGCAATGAGCAATTGTCATCAATGTATTACTATATAGTAAAGTCTGGTTTGTTTTGGCAGTGTTGCCGTTAACAGGAACGGTGATCACGAGTATTCTTAGAATGGTGTTCAAATTCTTGTGGGATTCAGGGTGCAACTGGTTGTGAAGGGAGGTAGTGACATTGCCGGTATGTAAGGGAGGGTTGGGTTTGTTGGACTTGAGAAAGCACGTGAAATGTGTGTTCATTAAGAGGGAAGTGATGCATGCAGGTGGATGGAGGGGGGCAGATAGATAAGGTACATGGTCACCTACGGAAATGGCATGGGGGAGCGGAAATGAAGGAATGTGAAAAAGTGTTACATGCCTTGGTGTTAGCCAGGGAACCGGGAAAAGTAAAGGTGGAAACTTTGTGTAAATTGTTAGAGGGACATGTAGTGGTGCCGGTTGAAGGGATCTACCCCATGTATGCATGGGATGTAATATGGCAAGGATTTAGTAAATTAAGGATACGACCTATGGCGTGTGAGATTATGTATCGTTTCCTACATGGTATTTTGCCAACAGGAGCGATGCTCCGAGATAGGAGGGTCATCGAGGGTGGGGGGTGTGGCAGATGCAGTGGCGAAGAGACTGCGTATCATGTTTGTCTATTTTTGTGAAGGTTTGGAGTGCATCAGGGTATGGATGAGTAAGGTAGTGGCAAGGGTGGGGGTCATGGTGTGTCGGTATTGCGAGCGTTGAGTCTTGATATGAGTGGGGTGGATGAAGGTGTAGCAAGGGGTTTAGCATATATAATCATGGACTACATATATGTTTTGTGGGGTATGAGGGGGAAGGAGGGTGGGGAAGTGCTGAGAAGGATTTTGGCGGCGACGTTTTATCAAACTTTGTGTTGCAATGGAGACATATATGGGAAAAGGTGGGATTAGGTTTTTTCTGAAGGTTATAGAGGACTAACAATAGGGAATTTATTGGCGTTATAATGGGTTTTAACTGCTGGGGTGAGTAGGTTGGTAAAAGTCAGGGGTATTCAATGGGCTGACCTCCTTGGGTGTGAAGTAAAGGGTGAATGGGTGTGACTGGAGGTACACGTGTGAAACTGGATGTGATGGTGTGAAAGATCTGTTTAGTTTAGTTCCTTTCTTGGGGAAGGTATAAATGACAGTTTAAATATATAACATTAATACATAACATATAAAGTATATAAAATGAATATTTTCTTTGGTAGCGAATTATGTCCCGCTTGTACTGGTCTTGCAAGTGAATTTTAACTTTTCTTGAGAGGGTATTCCTTTCACTATGTTCCTTGAAACATTGAGGTTTTTTGCAATTTTTATAACGTGTTCCTGCATCACTTTTGAAGTAATTACCTATTACGTACTCATGTGTGAATAAGGATTAGTAACCTAAATTAATATTCATTGTATATTTATGTGGAGAAATTTTCTCCAGGAGGAGGTATCAGCCCCTTCAGCCCCTTTCAGCCCTTAGGGGCCCAGCCCTCTCAGAAGGGGCAAGCGTCTTGTTTATTGCTACAGCGAGTAATTGATCCCAGATGCAGTACCAGTATGCGACGTGGCTCGACACTCCTTGCGGTCCAGTGTTGCAAAGTGTAGTTTAATAAAAGACAGTCCATCTCTTACCTTAGCAGGACAATTAATGAAAATCCTGCTCCCACTCTATTACCATAGTAAAGATAGTGTACATTGTTGTCTATGCTTAAGACAGCAAGAATCAAGCATTCTGCTTTGCTTCATGGAGGAAGTTTGGCAAGGAAGCAAAAAGTACTAGATCAGCTTTTCCTTTATGTGCGAGGGGCAATGACGGTGTGGGACATTGTGAAGTCAGATTACTTTTGACTCCACTGAGAGTCACACTGACGCCAGGATAACCAACAAAGAACACTGATCGGTGCATTAGTGTGAACAAAGTGTCTCACAAAACACAATAAACACTTAAGAGAAGAGTGATCAGCTTCTTCAGTGATAAGATTGTGAACAATAAAGACAAATCTTGTGGAACATAGTGTACCAGTGTGCGTATTCCTAGACTATGGAAGGCGTGGACATCCAAGGACACTTCAGCTTCTATTAAGTCACCGATACCTGTCAAAGGTTTGAAGAACACCATAGCTCATGCTACAAGAGCAAGGTAGGTTACGAATTTCTTGTAGTACGGGGGACTGCACAGTTCTTGAGTCACAAGGAGTAATCAACCTATAGTCGGCAGTGAGGTGCAGACTTTTGAGTCCACACAAGTAAGTTTGTCAGCAATCCATGAATGAAATATGCTGACATAACACCCCCTAGGGGGAATTTATTGTTTACATAATATGATCTATTACAGCCCGTTGAGAGATGATCATGACAACAATTCAAGACCTCATCTGCAGGGGTGGCTGCATAGACGATCTGCTGTCTTTTATCAGCTAAGTATTCCCTATATTTAAAATTATAAACTTAGCTGGTAACCCATTTCTCAGCATATCGGTCCTTCGAATTGGATAAAGGCCATACTGTGGTCCAAGTATGTTGTACTATAGTGTACAAATAACCTACGAGGCAAGGTCCTTCGAAAAAAGCTGTAAAACTAGTGTTTTACAATATAATCAGTATAAATGAGTCCCTCCAGACTCAATCACAGAGAATGGGTAGCCAAAAGAAAATGAGCACTCACCCAGCATTCACCCAAAGAAAACGGGAGATGGCACCTGGCATCTACTGCTCCAAGCTCGAGAAATGCTGACTACAGCAACAACCCAACTGATGTTCAGTTTGTCTGAGTGTATATACACATAGTGTTTATAATGTTTATAGACAGAAATTAAGAGACAAGATTGTGTTAAAGTTTGTTTCTTATAGATATACCTGTTATATTAAAGGAACTTATATATAACAAGTGTAAGCTTTCAAATACATATTAACAGTGACATTTATATATGTGTAAGTAATATTCACTTGTGATTTACAGTTATACAATGACATTTATAGTGTATAGTGAATGAAGTGTATAACATCGTTATTTACGATTAACCATGTTGGTCAGGCTGACACAGCAAACTCAAGCCATAAACACCAGCTATATGTACTGTGTACCCTTCATGGTCATTGACCCTGAGGTTAAGCTTAGTGGGTCAGTAGTGTCTGACTCGATTATTGCTGACTTAAGCATAACAAAAACTCAGCTGTTTATAGCAGTACAGTGTTTTTTTTTAAATCTAAGTGTGGTGCTTGAATTTTCAATATACCATTAAAATGGCTTGTTTGAAAACTCAGTTTCAGTCTTTACAGACTAAGATTACACAATTAGAAAATCTAATTTCAGTCTGTATAGGATTAACTCAAGATATAAACATAGATTTTGATGATCTTGAGGTAAAATTTGAATTACTTACACAATGTCTGGAAATAATTAATTCAGACTATACACATTATGAAAAAGAATTTCTTGAATCAGATCCATCTGAGGATGAAATTAAAAATGTTTTGGATACATTTAGTAATCAACAATTAAGGTGGACAGGAGTACAGGCAATCTGCCGTAAAACTCTGTCACAGAGACCTACTGTAACTAGTGGTCAAACATCTGTTACACCTGTAACAACAACAAGTGTACCATTACCAAGCTTACCTACCTTGTCATTACGTATTTTCCAAGGTCATAATTACGAAGAATTCATTAGTGGTTTTCAATCCATAGTAAATTCACGAACTGACATAGATCAGATTGCTAAGTTCAATTATCTTAAATGTCTTGTGAAGGGAGAACCCTATGAACTGATTAAGTCATTTCCGGTGGTTAAAGGTAATTATCAAATAGCCTTACGTGTCTTAGCAGACAATTACTTTGATGATGACAAGGCCAGAGTTAGACATGCAGTCTTAATATCAAGCTTGAAGCCACCCAAACATTGTTTTTCAGACTTACAGGCATTTAGAATCACATTAGACAATAGTTTCAGATCTCTAAGTGCTAAATATGACCTAAGGCAATGTGATTGGTTTATCAGTGGTATTGTACAAGATAAGTTGTCACCACAAACTATTGAACGATTAAATATTATGTTCAATAAACGCTATTTCACTTTTGAAGAAATTAGCAATGGTTTACAAACAATAGTTTCATGCATGCAAGCAACGAGACAAGATGAAAAATCCACAAATACCGTGGATAATAAACCTTCAATTCGGTATAAAAAGAATATACCTACTCCCACTAAACCCATATAGGCATTCATTAAGCTGGGAATACAACAGACAGTAAACAGACTGTCACACATAAACGTACTCCAAAATGTGTACTTTGTGATGGAACACATTGGGCACAGTATTGTAGTCAATACACATCAATGGAGGCACGTAAACAACGTGTTCATCAGCTGAAAAGATGCATCAAGTGTTTAGGTGAACACAAGGGAGGAAAATGCTCACTGAAGAAGTGTTTTAAATGCAAGGGTATGCATCATACAGCATTATGCCCAAATACTTTTGCCGAACAGCAGAAGACTTCCACAGAATCAGGAAGTCAACAAGCAACAGCATTAAATGTGAGAGATAAGTTTAAAGCAACTGCTCTCCCGATAGCTCGAGTTGAGTTATCTAATAAATTACACAAAACCAATGTGCTAACATTATTTGATCAAGGCTCACTAACGTCCTTCATAAGAAGAACCAGTTGATAAGTTGTGGGATTTAGATGCGATAGGTATTGATGTAAATAAACCAAGCCCACAAGAGTCTCAGACTTATAACCAATATTTGGACACTGTCAAATATGAAGATGGACAGTATTGGGTTAGGTTACCATGGAAATTAAATCCACCACATCTGCTTAGCAATTATCGCATGGCTTTCGGACAAATGAAAGCACAAATATATGAGCTCAGGAAGAATCCAGAGCTACTGACTGTCTATGATAATATCATACAAGAACAGTTGGACAATAAATTCATTGAGGAAATAATCGAAGACAAGTTGAAGACAGAAGCTCATTATCTCCCGCACCATGGAGTCAGAAAAGATTCTGAAACCACTCCACTACGTGTTGTACATAATTGCAGCGCACGTGCAAATAAAGATGTATCAAGTCTTAATGACTGTCTGATGACCGGACCCTCACTAACTGAGAAGCTTGGAGACGTGCTTATGAAATTTCGCACAAACCCATATGCCTACACGGCTGATATTTCCAAAGCTTCCTTAAGAGTAGGACTACAAGAAATAGAGATTATACTCGATTCGTGTGGCCTGAAAATCCACATGATCTTCAAAGTCCTGTGAAAACTTATCGTTTCAAATCAGTATTATTTGGTGCAACATCCTCTCCATTCTTACTAGAAGCTACTCTAAATGCACATTTGTAGAAATCTGAAAGTCCCTTCAAAGAAATCTTATGCAGAGAAGCTAACAAGGAGATGAAAGAAGCAAATATGCCTCTAAGGATGTGGAATACTAATTCAAAGCAATTAAGGGAACTTATCAAGGAAGATTTCCCTGAAACTGAAATTCCTGATTGCAACAATATGCTGGGACTTAATTTTATTTTTTTATTTATTTTATTTAGAAATTTAGCATACAAACAGAGGTACAAAAAATACAGGTAAGAGCAGCATGCCAAAGCCACTTATATGCATAGCATTACGGGCTGGCTTAAAATTAACTTAAGATTAACTAAGCAATGATGAAATCAGTGATAAGACATTATTGTAAACAGATAACTATAAAATACAAATGAGT